>NW_007255878.1:44595-74138 GCF_000164805.1 Carlito syrichta | reverse complement strand
TTTGAGTTGGAGTCTCACTCTGTCACCCAGATTGGAGTGCAATGGCTGCTCCCAGCCACCACAGCCTCTACCTGCTGGGCTCTGGGGACCCTTCTGCCTCAGCCTTCCAAGTAGCCAGAATTACAGGCATGTGCTACCATGCCCTGCTGATTTTTTGATTTACTGTAGAGATGAGGTCTTGCTGCCCAAGCAGGTCTCGAACCTGTGGGCTCAGGCAATCCACTCACCTCACCCTCCCAAAGGCACGGGATTACGGGCTGAGCCACCGAGCCTGGCTGGAATTGTGGTTTTTATTTGGGTTTCTGTTTGTTTATTATTGGTGTAAAGAAATATGTTTGTCTTTTGCACATTTATTTTATATCCTGAGACTTTGCCAAAGTCCTGTATCATTGTAAGGAGGTTTCTGACAGATTCTATTGGGTTTTCAAGGTACACAATCATGTCATCTGCAAAAAGAGAGAACTTGACTTCCTCTTTTCTTATTTGGATATCCCTGATTGCCTTCTCTTCTCTGATTTCTCTAGCCAGGACTTCCAATACTATATTGAACAGGATGGGTGAGAGTGAGCATCCTTGTCTTGATCCATTTTTCAGGGGAAATGGTTCCAATTTTTGTCTGTTTAGGAGTATGCTGGTTATGGGTTTCTTGTAGATGGCTTTTACTATTTTGAGGTATGATCCCCGTATGCCTAGAAGTTCGAGGGTTTTTATCAAGAATGGGTGCTGGATTTTATCAAAAACTTTTTCTGCATCTAATGATATAATCATGTGAGTTTTTTTGGACATCTGTTGATGTATTTAATTACATTTATGGTTTTATGAATGTTTAACCGGTCTTGCATCCCAGGGATGAAGCCTACTTGGTCATGATGGATGAATTTTGAGATGTGTTGTTGAATCCGGTTTGATAGAATCTTGTTGAGAATTTTAGCATCTATGTTCATCAAAGATATTGGCCTGTAGTTCTCTTTCTTTTTGGGTCTTTACCTGGCTTGGGTATCAATGTGATGTTAGCTTTGTAAAATGATTTGAGGAGAGTTCCATCTTTCTCAATCACCTGGAATACCTTCAGTAGGATTGGTATTAGCTCCTCTTTAAATGTCTTGAAGAATTCTGCTGGAAAGTCATCTGGTCCAGGGCTTTTTTTGTAGATAGTTTTCTTATTATGTAGTCAATTTCCTTGATTGTTATTCGTCTATTTAGGGTCTCAATTTCTTCTTGTTTCAACCTACACAGGTTGTATGATGACAGAAAGTCCTCTATTTCCTTAAGGTTTTCAAGTTTTTTTTCCATACAAGTGTACATAGTAGTCTCTAATGATCTTTTGTATTTCTTCAGGATCAGATGTAACTTCATCTTTTGTGTTTCTGATTGTGTTTATTTGGGCTTTGTCTCTCTTTTTCTTGGTCAGTCTAGCTAAGGGACTATTGATCTTGTTTATACTTTTGAAGAACCAGTTATTTGTTTCATTGATTTTTTTGCATTATCTTTTTGTCTTCTATGTCCTGGATTTGGGCTTTTATTTTGTTGATCTGAATTCTTCTTCTGAAATTAGGGTTTTTGTGGTATTGTTTTTCCAGCTTCCTTTGGTGGCTTGTTAGGTTGTTAATTTGTGATCCTTCCATTTTCTTCATGTGCGTTTGTAGGGTTATAAATTCCCCTCTTACTACAGCTTTCATTGTGTTCCAGAGATTTTGTTAAGATGTTTCTTCATTTTCATTTGTTTCCAGGTATCTTTTAATCTCTGTTTTGATTTTATCATTGACCCAGGAGTTGTTTAGCATCATGCTGTTTAGTGTCCATGTCTTTGTGGGTTTTGGGGGAACCTTGTTGGTGTTAATGTTTATTTTTATTCCACTGTGGTCCGAGAAGGTGCATGGTAAAATTTCAGTCCTTTTAAATTTGCATATGCTTGATTTATGGCCAAGTATGTGGCCCATCTTGGAGTATGTTTCATGTGGTGATGAGTAGAATGTGTATTCTGTGGTCTTTGGATGGAGGGTTCTGTAGGTATCAATTAGGTACATTTGATCAAGAGTCACATTGAGGTTTTAGAACTCATTGCTGATTTTTTGTCCTGATGTTCTGTCTAGGGTTGTGAGTGGGGTATTAAAGTCCCCAGCTAAGCCGGGCTCGGTGGCTCAGCCTGTAATCCCATGCCTTTGGGAGGCTGAGGTGAGTGGATTGCCTGAGCCCGCAGGTTCAAGACCCGCCTGGGCAGCAAGACCTCATCTCTACAATAAATAAAAAAATCAGCTGGGCATGGTAGCGCATGACTGTAATTCCGACTACTCAGAAGGTTGAGGTGGAAGGATCGCCGAATACCAGCAGGCAAGGCTGCGGTGGCCGGGAACGGCCACTGCACTCCAGTCTGGGTGACAGAGTAAGACTCCAACTCAATAAATAAATAAATAAATAAAGTCCCCAGCTATGATGGTGTTGGAGTCGATATCTTTTTTTAGTTTACCTAGGAGCTGTTTATGAAAGTTGGTATTCCTATATTGGGTGCATATATGTTTAGAATGGATATTTCTTGTTGTGGATTGAACCTTTTATCATTATGTAGTGGCCTTCTGTATCTTTTTATATTTTTGATAACTTGAAGGGTATTTTGTCTGAGATTAAGATCATGAATCCTCTTTTCTTTTCTGTTCCATTCGCCTGAAATTTTGTTTGTCATCCTCTTACTTTGAGTCTGTGAGTGTCCTTTCTAGTGAGGTGAGTCTCTTGAAGGCAATATATTGTTGCCTGGTGATATTTTGTCCAATTTGCTATTCTATGTCTTTTCAGTGGTGCATTTAGTCCATTCACATTCAAACTAATGATTGAAATATGAGAGTTGATCCCTATCATAATGTTCTTACAGAGTTGTTGTTCTTCCTATTTGTGTATTGTCTTTCATTTGGTTTTAGAATTGGATCATGTGTGTTTTTAATCTTTTACCTGTACTCTTGGGAGGAACATTGTTGTTCTTTTTTCCTTTTCTTCTGTGTTCAATACTTTCTTAAGTGTTTCTTGTAGAGGTGATCTGGTGTCAACGTAGGTTCTTAGGGATTGGATATCTGGGAAAGATTTCAATTCTCCCTCACTGATGAAGCTTAGCCTGGGTAGGTTATTTTCAGTTGAAACTTTTTATCTTTTAGAACTTTGAAGATAGGGTTCCAAACTCTCCTAGCCTGGTGGGTTTCTGTAGATAAATCTGCTGCTGTTCTAATTGGTCTTCCCTGGTAGGTAGTCTGGCCTTTTTCTCGTGCTGCCTTTAGGATTTTTTCTTTTATATCTACTTTGTTTAGGTGAATTATTATGTGTCTGGGAGTTGGTCTTCTCATTTGTTGTCTTGCAGGGGTTCTCTGAATTTCTTGTGTTTAAATTTTTTCATCACTGATGAGATGAGGGAAGTTTTCTTGAATGATTTCTTGAAATGTTTGTTCCAGCGTGGCCTCTGTTTTTCTCTCTGCCTCAGGAAGACCAATTACTCTTAGGTTCGATCTCTTGAAGTGATCATTCATCTCTTGAAGGTTTTGTTCTGTCTTTTTGAGCTTCTTTTCTATGTTTTTGACAGTTTGAGTTAGTTCTGTGTTTTGGTCTTTGAACTCTGAGATTCTTTCTTCTGCTTGGCTAATTCTGCTTTCTATGCTTTTTAGTTTGTTATTTATTTCCACCACAGTATTCTTTTTTTTTTTTTTGAGTCGGAGTCTCACTTAGTCGCCCAGACTGGAGTGCAGTGGCCACTCCTGGCCACCTCAGCCTTGACCTGCTGGGCTCCAGCGATCCTTCCACCTCAGCCTTCCGAGTAGCCGGAATTACAGGCATGTGCTACCACGCCCGGTTGATTTTTTTATTTATTGTAGAGATGAGGTCTCGCTGCCCAGGTGGGTCTCGAACCCGCAGGCTCAGGCAATTCATTCACCTCAGCCTCCCAAAGGCGTGGGATTACAGGCTGAGCCACCATGCCCGGCTCACCACAGTATTCTTTACTGCTGTTATTTCTGACACATCTCCTTCCTATTTGCCTCTTGTCTCTCCTCAATTTTAAAAATTTTCTCTTTTAATGTCTTGATGTCTGGGTTTGTTACATGTGACCAGTCATTCTGGGGGCTCTTCATTGTTTGTGTTCTGGAGTCTGTTTTCTCAGTGTCTGATCTCCTAGGGGTCTGTGTGAGACCTGTATTCTTCTTTTGGTTTTTCTTCATTTGTGTGTTTTTTTTCCCTCCCTACTTTTTCCTTTCCTCCATGTCACCATCTTCTTTAATTCTGTTATTCAGGGGTAGAGGGGTTGCTTTTACTTCTGTTTGTTCAATCTCCTATTTTTCTTTATGTATGCCATCTTACTTTGTTCAATTCTGGAGTTGCACTGTTTGTTGGGGGTCGTCCTTTTTGCAGTTTTTAAGATATTTTTAAGGGGGAAGCTGTGATTCAAAATCTATCTGCAGATCCTGGTATCTGCTGACAGGTGTATGGACAATCTGAAACCCACTTCCCACTGCCTTGGAATCTGTCTGTGCAGTGGGGCTGTAGGTTTACTCCCTGAAATAAAATGAGGCTAACAGAGGGAAGAGAATGGAGTAGACAGTGGGGGGAAGTGGGGGGTGGAGAGAGAGTGGAGTAAGCTGGGGAAACAGAAAAGTTTACCACCAAATGGAGAGAGAGAGACCTAAACTGAAACAGATAAAAACAATAGACCATGGCACATACTAACCAACTCCCATACAAAAAACCTAAAACATACAATGATGCTAACATAGAAGCTAACCAACCACCTTATTGATGTGCTGTTCCTCTATACAAAGAAATGGTTAACAGAGAGGAGAAAAGAGAAGAAAAGGAAGAGAGGAAAAAAGGGAACAAAGCAGTAGGAATAGCATAAATTCATTAAACTAACAGAACGAATTGAGCACACTCAGGCTTTTCATTTAAGTCCAATGTCCTTTCAGCTCTGATTTCTAGCTGTCTTCTCAAGCTAGTAAATTTGTTCACAGTTAAAGTCAGTTGCCCCTGGTCTGCTGTGAAGGACAGTTCAAATCACCACTCAGCTCACCACTCAAATCTGGCCTGTGTCTGTTTTTCAAGCTTGTTTGTCCTGTTTCGGTGTTGTTACCTTGCATCACCAGCAGGTGGTGCTATCTCAGCTGCTCGCCCCGGAGGGGGTGGAGCCGGACAGGAGTTGGGCAGAGGCTGGAGATGGGAGCCTGCCTCAGGACACATGGGAGGAGACCCACGGCAGGCAGGATGTCACGGTGGCAGCAGAAGTGGCAGTGATCCCAGCAGATCTTGCCTACAGGGGCCTCAAGGACTAAAGTCGTGGATCGCCTCAGGCGTGGGTGGCGCAGTGTACTATGGACACCATGGAGGCTGTGGCAGTGCTGCTGGCTGCTGTCTGCAGCTGCAGTGGCTGTCCAGACTGCAGATGCCCCTCAGAAATCACTTTTCATTTAACATCTGTTAATACTCAAAGAATTTATATGTGGATACAAATTGAATTGTTTTTATTAAAAATGCATCTGTACTTGGTCATGATTATTGTTTTAATTTAGACTCAGTTGTCACTGGAGAAACTGCACTCTAATGGAAAGGGAGGGCATATCTGCCTTCTCCATTCCACATCATTCTGCTGGCTCACCCGCTGCCCTCTTACCTCTCCATTGTGCAGGACCTGATCACCAATAATATGAACGTTAAGTGGACACCCTAGAGAAGAGTTAGTGTCTCTCTCCAAATCTATTTATATATGCTTTTCTTATATTTGTGAAGTAAAAATTTTCTACCTTCCTTTGTAGACCCTGCTGACTGAAGATGCTATTTCAGAGAGGCAAGAGAGGGAAATATTGATCAGATTCTTTTCAAATTTTGATGTCTAGAAATCCAAGTCATCTCATAAACAAAAAGTAAGAATTACTTAATATATTCCTTTAACTAATAGCCTCGGTGTCAGTTTATTAAAGTAGAAACCTGTTATTCCCTGTCTTTAAATATACAAGTAATCATGGAGCCATAAAATTAATTTACTATAAACTGTGTTTATTAATTGCTAATTGTTAAAAGTTCTGTACTTTGTAGGTTTGGGGTTAAGGGATAGTTTGGTTTTTTTTCTTAATTGTCTTGGATTGTGTTTCTGCCATCTAAAATCAATTTGAATCAAGCGTGACAAGAATTCACTCTGTGACTTAGAAGAATACTTCCATGCTGGTGGGACATGTATGCCTGCTTATGTTAGATAGTCTTTAATCTGATGACATCTGATCAGTTGTCAGAGTAATTTGTGTTTATAGAGTTTAAATGGTTGCCTGTTGCCTTCAGTGTTGCATTAATGAACTTAACATGTGTTCACTCTCTTTAATGTGTGACAAAAGAAATAGAACCCCTTCTTTCCCCTTCTCCCACCAGCACACTTATTAAAGAGAAGTCCAGTCCTTTAAGTAGGTATGGTTTTATTCTTGTTTATAAATGTGGCTGCTTTAAACCACAACTGATAGTGGTGCCTCTCATATCACCATTATATTTTGTCATAGGCAAAGACTTTCTCCCCACTTAAATAAAGACAGACATCTTTTAATCTTACACTTGGCAGCAAATTGTAGTTAGTTGCCTGTGACTGATAAACTAGTAGGGTAAGTGATCTCAGGTGCTGAAATTCTTCATGAAAATGTATAAAAAGGAGAGAGAGAGAGAGAGAGAGAAAGAGAGAGAGAAAGCAAGAGCGTGTGAGACAGTTTGATACCACTTGTGTCCTGTGTTGTAGCACACACTAAGAGAAGATTCAAGCTGCTTCCGCTAGTGACAGCTCCTGAATGACTACTCAACACCTGCATTCTCAATACCACTATTTTCTTTAAAACAGAAAAGAACCATTAATTACCAAAAATTACCAAAAGTGTGGGAAAGACATAATTTCAGAAACTTTAAAGTTATCTTCATAAAATGTTGGCTTGTTCTTATTTTTCTTATTTCACTGCAGATTGGTGAAAGTTTCATCGAAGGCCTTCTCTGGCCCAAGTATTCAGCAACAGAGAAACTTTTAATTTACATTCTAGGTTTACTTTCTAGATATTTTAGGTCAGGAGCATAAGCATGCCAGTTATTTTAAGGACATTTGTCATTTATTTTGTGAATGACTTTCAAATGAATGTACAAAATATCTCAATTTTAATACCCGCAACTGGTGTCAGAAACTATATGAAGTAAGGATACCGGATAATGAGTCTCACTTGAGGAAAGATTCTTAACACAGAGTCCAAGGACTTCAGGGATTTGGGAATTATCTGAAATGCATCATAGAATGTTGCTGCACATTTCCCACACCTTGAAAATAAAGTCTTTCCAAGAATTTTTTTTTTTGAGTTGGAGTCTCACTCTGTCACCTAGACTGGAGTGCAGTGGCCGCTCCCGGACACCGCAGCCTTGACCTGCTGGGCTCTGGCGATCTTTCTGCCTCAGCTTTCCAAGTAGCTGGAACTAAAGGCGCACGCTACCACACCCGGCTAATTTTTGATTTATTGTAGAGATGAGGTCTCGCCAATTTGCCCAGGCGGGTCTTGAACCCACGAGCTCAGGCAATCCACTCACCTAGGCCTCCCAAAGTGCTGGGATTACAGGCTGAGCCACCGAGCCTGCCCCAAGAATTCTAATCATTCCCATAACCCCGAGAAGCTTTAACATCAATGCTTATGGGTCTGTTACTAAGTGTTTATATTAGCTTATTATATCAAGTAATTGAACAAATCACTTCATTATTCAGCAACTCAGTTTCTCCATCTGTCAAACCAGAATAACTTAATTCCTGTGTACCATGCCTGCAAAAGGGTGAACAATAAATGAGATGAAATGTATGTGTTCCCTCTTCCCTTCTAGAGAGCGTGTGCAATTAATTTAGTCTGCAGTTTCAGGAGAATGCTTGTAAGCCAGCCTCATTTCCTTGTGCATTAGAGGTTCCCTCCGGAGGCCTTATATATTTCCTCTTTTGCAGGTATTTAGTATTCTAGACTCACTGTTTCCTGCAAACTGTTATTTCTGTTTGCTCTCAAAAGCCAATAAAATTTTAAATTAAGAATAAATGAAAACAGTATATATTGCTTTTCTGCCAATCAACATGTAGATGCGAGATGAAGTAAGCAGGTGAACAGTTTGTAGTTCCTGCTGAGATGAAGTAAGCAGGTGAACAGATGACACACCATCGCTTTTGGGTAGATTAAGAAACAGCAGCAGGATTGTTTTTTAAACAGCAGCTCTCAGGGAAAAAGACAATGGGAGGTGACTGCCCCAGGCATGTCTTCCAACATCAAAATTTCTAAGAAATTTCAAATGATGTGATTTATTTCCCCCTCCAATAGGAACATGTGGGAGCCCAGGTGGCACTGAGGGCCCTGTATTTATCGTTTTCTCCTGATTCTGCATATCCATGTGAGGAGCAGTATGCACGTACACAATCACAGTAACATCTAGCACCCAGGTGGCACCTAGGAGCAATGCACAAGAAGTATTTAATGACATGAGTCTATTGACTACGGCCCAACTTTCATGATAAATTTTCTGTAGTCACCTCATAATCAGTCATCACTCAAGGAAGAATGTTAGCGTCTCAGGGACTGAAGCTTTTATCATTGCCTCAACAACCTGCACCTTCTGAAATACAGGTAACAAAGCAAGGCTATGTCAAGAAGGCAATGTGGTGAAGGGAATAAAAATGAGGGTCATTAGGAGTCCTTGAAATATATGGAGGCATTAGAAAAAAGTATGCAGATTGCTATCCTCACCATGGGCCATGGAATTGTACTCATTCTTTGAAGAATGTTCCGCAATGGGGAGGAAGAATTCCTTGTGTAAAGAGGCATAGTTGCTGGGAGTGGTGGTGTGTGCTTGTAATTCCTGCTGAGTAGGAGACTGAGGCTGAAGGACTGCTTGAGCCCAGGAATCAGAGGCTGCAGTGAGCTATGATTATGTCACTGAAGACTGGGCAACAGAGCAAGACCCTGTTCTCTCTTTTTCTCTCTCTCTTTCACCTCTTGCCTCTCTCCTCTCTGTTCTCTCTTTCTGTCAAAAAAGGCATAATTACATAGATATCTATACAGGTGTAAAATATACACTCTAAATTAATATTGCAGTTATTGGTTTCATTTCATTTCACACTTATTTCTAAGGTCCCTGAAATTTAGATCATATGTATTAGTTTCAGAAGATCAGAATTAGATCAGACAGTATATACTATTTAGTTAACCCCCCCATTTTGGAATTTCTCCTATAATCCCACATGTGTCAGCAATGTTGAATGCCTCTGGTGATGGAGAGCTCACTGCTTCCACGACTGTACACCTTTAACCATTACTCATTATGCCTCTACACTTATTAAAGCCTACTTTATGAGTAGTAGGGACACAAGTAGTGAACAAGAAACATGTGATCTCAACTTCAGGACCTTGGAATTAAGTGTTAGATAAAATGAAACAAATAACCTCCATATTGTATTCTTTCTTACTGAACGCTCATGCTAGTAAGTGTCACTCATTGTTTAAAAGCACACAATAAATCTGTCTCCTCATAGGGCAATTCTATCTGAACTTTGAAGACAATGATCATATTTTCTTTTAAAAACTAACAATGCCCATCTTTTTTCCTTTCTCCTTTTGTCCCTCTTTAATGTGAACTGGCAAACCTTGTCAGTTAGGATGTGAAATAAGCTACACCTTTCAATGTTTGCACTTCCAGGATATTGTAGATTATACAAATAAAGTCATACAAGCCTATCCTTCTTTTCCTTTTTGCTTTCTGAAAATAAAAAAAACTGAATTTATGCAGAAAAGGGGGGAAATTACTTCTCGCATAAATATTTTTTACTTTCCCTAGTCTGATTAGAAAAAGTTGTTCCCTGCTCTACACCTCCCCTCAACCACTGAGACATTTATTATACTTTTCATATCTTCAAATTTTTCTATAAGAAACAAATCCCAACAAATAAACCTAAACAAATTAAATGGAATTTTTTTTTCACATGAAAAATGGATTTCAGTTTTCCCTTAAGGAGGTCTTATGTTTCATTATTATTAAAGATGTCAGGAATATTTTGCCTGCTGGGAGTACAGATTTCCCTCTTATTTTTCAAACTTACTCAAAACCTCTTATTGCATATTGTACGTGACAGCAGCTCTTAGTTGTTGTTTTTTAAAATTACAAACTCCAAAGATGATGTTGGCATTCTGCTAAATGGTTTTTGCACATGTATGATTGTTGGGAATTTACCGAAAAAAATATAAGAAGATAAATGTTGATGAAATGAATATTCATTTCTGTGACCTTTAGAAACAGAAATAGATATTTATCTAAGGAGCAAGCTGAGTTCCTCCATATACTATATGAGTCCTTCTTTCATCTTGGGTGATATAGACCACAGGATACTTTATTGTTCTCTCTCTTGTCTTTCCCCTGCCAATTTTGCAAAATCTATAATTAGAGTGCAGAGCTAAAAGCTGGGTTGGGTGCCTTGAAGTCTTCTGTTTTCTTTGTTACCTTGCACCGAGGCTACTGTGAGCATCTTGAACTTATAAGACATGTCTGCAGTGTGAACTGTGCCTCTTGCAGTTGGGAGGAATTGAGGTTGTTCATGGGAAAATGAAACAAAAATAGTTATGAGAAGTTGAGTTGGAAGCACTAAGATTTTAGGAATTTTTAGAGTTAGCCATGTGCACTCTGTGTGATTCATTTTCAGAAGAGTTAGAGAGGGTAACTATGAGAATTAAATGAATTCCTGAGAAGGAACTTAGCACAGGGCTTGCCACTTGGAAAGCATTCAATAACTGTTAAGAACTATTATTGTTAAGTTGTAGGCATATTTCTCTTGTGTAGAATTCATTATAAACACCTCAAAAAGGTTTGGGAATCAGCTTTTTAAAGGGTGCTTTAATTTCATCAGGAAACTTGTAGGAAAGAACACCTTGTATGGCCTGGGTCTAGGATCTAAGACCAATAATGATGCTCAATGACTAATAATGCTGGTCAGAGGTGAGCTAGTAACACTGTGTGCAGTAAAAAGGAATGTTAGTTTGAGGAGAGTTTGATCACTTTCTGTCTGTTATATCTTGAGACAACTCTACTCAGAAATAAACTTTGAAAGCTGGGTGTGGTGGCTCCTACTTATAATCCCAATACTTTGTGAGGGTGAGGCAAAAAGATTGCTTGAGCCCAGAGTTCGAGACCAGCCTGGGCAACATAGCAAGAACTTGTCTCTAAAAACAAACAAACAAACAAAACCAAAGCAAAACAACATTGGAACACATGAGGCCAATAAGACCTCTCCAAATCAATTTGGTTTTTGGCCTCCCCAAGCACACCACCATAGAGAGATTGATCTCTGTGGGGTCCGAGACTCTTGTGGAGACCTGCAAGGCAAGAAGCAGTGAGAGACAACTTAGTCCCAACAACATGTGCATCTTCGTTTCCTCAAATCTAAGGACCGCATTCCAGCGTCATGCTGTATCTGAAGAAGGGGATTCATTTTCTCATCCTATCCTCCCACTCCAAATGTTGCTTTCATCTAGTGCTGAAAAACAAAATGAAGAAACTTTTCCTTTCACTTCTACCTTGTGCTCCTCCATTTCCCTCTTCATTCCCTCTGCTGTGCTTCCTGAGAGTCTTAAACCTGTCCTTTCATGCTGCCCAGGACCCCCCTCCCCAGGGAGAGCCACTTGGGCACAACCCAACTCAACTATTGTGTATTTTATTCTGTTTGGAACAATCTTCCACCTGAGGTGATGTTGTCCCATATTCTGGAACTGAAGATGATTTTCTTTTATACAAAGATATATACATTAATAGCAATAAGTATGAAAACAAATATTTGATAAACATCTATTGTGTGCCAGATGGGGTTCTGGATGTTTTATATGTGTTCTCCTTATTTAATTATCATACAAACCCCAATATTTTCATCCAGAGAGCTTATTAATTTAATACTCCAACTTATTCCAAGGTAGATTGACATTAAGGCTACTCCTACTCATGAGAAGTGCGTTCAAATTTAGTTTTCAGACTTCTTCCAGCTAGTGTAAAGAGGCACTTGGCTGCTTTACCATTCTAGAATACAGAAAGATTGTAATGTTTGCTCTCACTTTTTTCCTCAAAATGCCTACAGTTCATTAGAATGAAGTATGGTTCTTTGCCTCATTGCATTTCTACCCAAACAGTTCAAGGCTGAGCAGCAGTCAAAAGAGAAGCAATGACTTAAAAATATCCCCTTGCCTGTAACATGGAGGCAAAGCTGGAGACAAGTAAGAAATCAAAACAATAACCAGGATAGAATAATACAAGAGTAGGAGGTATGGGGCAGCTGAGTCTGGACATAGCGTTCAGATTCACCAGAAGTTCAGAGTGTCACAGGAGTCAATGTTGGTTACAATGACAGCCTTTTTAGCAGCAGCTCTTGCCACAGAGAACACTGTGTGTACAGAGGTAGCTGTACCACACCTGGAGACTGTCACCTGCTTTTTTCATAGTGTTCACCTATATAGTTATAGTCATCTCCACTCTTCCTGGAGATATATTTATTTTTAGGAGCAAGGAAAATTAAGTCATCTTAGTTCTCAGTGTTAGGAGTAGTCAACATGTAGAGGGTCACTGAGATCTTGATAAGCAGAGAACGTTGGTTCGGAGGAACATTGTTGGCACATCTCCAGCTGAAGCATTGCATTTGCATTTATTCCTGTCAGAAAAATATTGTTTAGGTGTAATGTTGATAATTAAATTCTGACTTACAGGCAAACAGGCACAAGGAACCACTGTCATTGAACTGTGAGACTGTGCTGATGCTAATTTCAACCATCATTCCTGAGGCTACTTCACTCCCTACCTCACTGAGCCCACCATTTCTAGGACCCCTAAGCATTTGCTTATAAATATAATATTACAATATTTCTGTGAGACAGAAATTCCAGGAAGATATAATGTAATTCCTGTCTCTCTGTAAACTTCCCTTCTGGACTACACAAAAGCATATACAACTGTATTTCTATTTCTTTGCTTTTCCATGTTAAAGGTGAAATTTATATTCACCATCATAGAACAACTTTCAGAAAAAACATTGCCCTTTTTTTCTTGTTTCATTATCCTGTCCTTACAGCATACATGAAATTTAAGCCCTAGGTTATATATAATTTCTCCACTTTCACTACCCTAAATTCAGAATTTATATTCCTTAATATACTAAGATGATAGCACTATCCCCTGGTAGATTCCAATCTAGAATGCTGAGCATTGAGATGTTTATTCTCCCCTTTAATTTTCTGAAATGTCTACAGTTCATTTTCATGGCCATATTCTATAATGTGCTTATTGTCCAGACATCCATCTTCCAAGATCACATTTGCAAGGTAACAGCATTATCGGGAGGAGTCATTTGATGAGCTCACAGTGCAATATCTCAACTGCTGCAGCTCACTTTGTTCAGCTCTCTCAAGTCTTACTTTCTAGTAGGCAGACCCATTCTGATGTTCACCATAAGCTGGGAAGAATTAAGATAAAGTGGACCAGAATTTGGAATTATTTGTTTTGGTAAACCTAGCCTGTTGTGCAAACATCGCCATAAATCAGTTTCAGAACATTTTCATCACCTCAATAAGATTTGCTAGTGCACATTCACCAAACCCCATTCTCACGTTCCTTCCCAGGCAAGAACTTCCTGTCCCTAGAGCTTTGCCTTTGCTGAGTATTTCATATAAAGGGTATCATGCAATATGTGGTCTGTTGTGCTGGTTTCTTTCACTGAGCATAACGGTTTGAGGTTCATGCATGTTGTAACGTGTATCTGTAGTTTATGCCTTTTTATTGCTGAATAGTATTTTATTGCAAGAATATACTACATTTTATTTATCTATTCACCAGTTGATGGACATTTAAGTTATTTCTGATGTTTGGTGATTATGAATAATGCTAAGAACAGTTGTCTACAAGTTTTTGTGTGGACATACATGTATGCTTTTGCTTTCCTTGGGAGGATATGAAACTGTTTTTTAACAGTTTTATCGAGTTATAAGTAACATACAGTAAACTGCACATACTTAAAGTATACAATTTGGTAAGATTTGTCTTATGTATACACTTGTCAACCCATCACCACAATCAAGACAACGAACATCTCCATGACCTTCAAACAGTCCCTCATGCTAATTTGTAATCTTCACATCTATTATTGTTATTATTATTATTACAGAGTCAGGGTTACATATGCAGGTTTGTTGCATTGAGATATTGTGTGATGGTGAGATTTGGACTTCTTTTTAACTCATTACCCCAATAACATGGCAATCAGTAGACAGATTTTCAACTCTTGCCTCTCTCCTTTCTTTCTCCTTTAGGAGTACTCAGTGTCTGTTTACCCATCCTTATGCCCACGTGTTCCAATGAGCAGTGTTTGTCTCCCACTTATAAGTGAGAATATGCAGTATTTTGTTTTTTGTTTCTGCACTATTTCACTTAGAATAATGTCCCCCAGCTGCAACCATGTTACTGCAAAGGGCATGTTTTCATATTTTTTATGGCTGCATAGTATTCTATGGCATATACATATGTAGCACATTTTAAAAAAATTCAGTCCTTTGCTGATGAGGTTGATTTCATGTTTTTGCTATTGTGAATAGGACTATAATAAACACATAAGTGCAGGTGTATTTTTGGCAGAATGATTTGTGCTCCTTTGGGTATGTACCCAGTAGTGGAATTGCTAGTTTGAATGGTATATCTATTTTTAGTTTTTGAGAAATCTTCAAACTGCTTTCCACAGGAGCTGAACAAGCTTGCATTCCCAACAGTGTGTGAGTGTTCCCTTTTCTTTGCAATCTCACTAACATCTGTTGATTTTTGACATATTAATAAGAGCTATTCTGACTGGTATGAGATGGTATCTCATTGTTATGTTGATTTGCATTTTTCTGATGATTGGCAATATTGAGGATTTTTCCATATGTTTGTCAGCAGTTTGTCATCTTCTGCAAAATGTTTGTTCATGTGAAGTTTCCTAAAAGATCTAAACATAGACCTTCCATATGACCCAGCAATCCCCCTCTGGGAATATACCTGGAGGAACTCAAATCATCCTATAAAAAGATACCTGCATGTGCATGTTTATTACAGCATTATCCACAATAGTAAAAATATGCAACCAACTATGATGCCCTTTGAACGTGGACTGGATAAAGAATGTGTGGTACATATACTCAGAATATTATGCAGCCATAAAGATGGACAAAATTATGGACTTCACAGGAACTTGGATGGATTTAGAGTCTACCATACTCAGTGATCTATCACAGAACCACAGAACTGAGTGAGTACCACGTGTTCTCACTTATAAGCAGACCCTGAACATTTATCATAATTCTATAAGAAAATATTTGGCAGTAGCAGGATACTGTCAGGGGAAGGAAGGAGGGCACATAACATCTATAAACGTATCTGATCTCAAATCAGGCGAAGTGGGGAGTCTCAAACTTTACCTGTACTATGACCACTTACTTATCTACCTAATTCTGAATTGTATCCCACATCTTTTAAATAAAAAAAAGAGGAAAATGCCTGTTCATGTTCTTTGCTCACTTTTTAATGAGGTTATTTATTCTTTTCCTGTTGATTCATTTAAATTTCTTGTAGGTTCTGGATATTAGCCCTTTGTTGAATTCATAGGTTGCAAATTTTTTCTCCCATTCTGTAGGTTGTCCATTTACTTTGTTGATAGTTTCTTTTGCTGTGTAGAAGCTCTTTAGTTTAATTAAGTCCCACTTGTCAATCTTTGTTTTTGTTGAATTTGCTTTTGAGTACTTTATCATAAAATCTTTGCCCAGGTTAGTATCCACAGGAGTGTTTCCTAGGTTTTCTTCTAGGGTTTTTATAGTTTGAGGTCTTACATTTAAGTCTGATTCATCTTGATTTAATTTTTGTGTATGGTGAAAAGGGGTTCAGATTCATTCTTTTGCATATGGTTAACCAGTTTTCTCAACATCATTTTATCGAATAGGATGTCTTGTCCCCAATGTTTACTTTTGTTGGCTTTGTTAAAGATCCACCTATTAATTCTTTTCCACCATTACACATCCTCAGGCAATATCCAGTTTGCTTTCTGTCACTGTAGATTACTTTTCATTTTCTAGATTTTATATCAGTGAAACTATAGAGCATGTGGTCTCTTTTTTGGTCTGGCTTCATTCACTTAGCATAATGATTTTGCAATTCATCCAAGTTGTAGTGTATATCAATAGCTCACTCCTTTTCTGTTGCTGAGTAATATTTTGTAATCTGTACATATAGTACCTCAGTTTATTTGTTCATACATCTATTGCTGAGTATTTGAATTGTTTCCAGTTTTTGGTATTTACAAACAAAGCTCCTTTGAACATTCATATTTATATGAGGATATACTTTATTTTCTCTTCAATAAATTTGCAGGATTGGAATGACTGGATCATATGGTGGCTGAATGTTTAACTTTGTAAAATATTGCCAGATCATTTTCTAAGGTGGTTGTCCCAATTTACACTCCTACTAGCAGTGCATGGTAATTTCTGTTCCTCCAGATCCCTTCCACCTTGTTGTCATGGTAAAGCTTTTTAATTTTAGCCCTTTTAATAGGTATGAAGGTTGCATTGTGGTTTTAACTTGTATTTCCCCAATGACAATTATGTTGAGTACTTTTTGATATACAAATTTTCCATCTGTACATCTATTTGGAAAAGTATCTGTTCAATGCTTTCTCTAGTCTACAAATTTGGTTATTTGCTTTTTGAATATTAAATGTTGATAACTCTTTATAAATTATATATATGAGTTCTATATTAGACATACACTTTGCAAATATTTTCTTCCATTCTGTGGCTTGTCATTTCATGAATCAAAAGAAAGTTAGAGCAGTAATATTAATATGGGACAAAATAGATTTTAAAGCAAAGGTTATTTCTGGGGATAAAGAGGTTGAAGTTCATTTCATAGTCATAATAGTCCTTTATCAAGAGGACATAACAATTCTAAACATTTATGCAGCTAATAACAAGGATTCAAAATACATGAAGCAAAAATGTTTAGAATTGAAAGGGTAAATAGGCAATTCCATAATAATAGTTTAAGATTTTGATACCCATCTCTCAATAATTCTTAGAAAAAGTAGGCAGAAAATCAGGAAGTATATAGTAAACTTGAACAATACTATCAACCTACTTTATCTGATTATTTACAGAATATTCTGCTCAACAGTGTACACATTCTCTTCAAGTTTACACTGGACGTTTGCCAAAATGAACCATTTTTGGCCTGTAAAATTAGTGTCACTAGCTTTCAAAGTATACAGTACTTTTCTTTGCCATTATAATGTTGTGTACTTATGAAGCATGACTTAGACTAATCATCAACTCTCAAACCCCATGTCCTCTGTGCACCTGGTGTGTACACCCAGTGTCCAGTTCATAAGAAAATCACAGGTATGTAGCTTTAGTGTTCTCAGGGAACCCAGATCACACCCGGCATAAACCACTTCCAGTGAATAATTACACTTAGGAACTTCCACAGCTCTAAGAAGGACTTCTAATACTGTGTTACTCAGAAGTTGAGGGATGTCTGATCTACCTCCTTTTTCCTGTGAATACCAGTAATTCAAATAAAATAATGAAATAGTAAAGAGGATTTATAAAATTATGGCATAACTTAATGGTTTAAAATTTAAAAATTTAAAAACTGATGCTTTTAAACACAAATGGCTAATAAAATTAGTACTCAATAGTGTACCACAGACCATATAGTTCTATAAGTATAAAGTTATTTACCAAATATCTTCTTTCATTCATTTCAAGATATCTATATAACTAAAGGCATCATCCCGTTATGATTTTGCATCAGAAATGAATTTAAGCCTTACAGAAACTGTCTCCCCTTCATGATATGTCTTGGGTCATGTCTTCTGATTTCTTGAACAACTTCTGCTGCCATCATGAATAATCATTTCCCTATCCCATCCCCACTTTTCCGACTAATTTGGTCTTAACTTTTCATTAATCTCCATATATAAATGTTAATTTTTCCTTTCCCAGTATAGAGCCAATATTCTCACCATAAATCACTGATATCACTTTCAAAAAGCAAGAATGATAAATATAGTAATATTTTTGCATAGAAAAAAACTAGATTATCTCTCTGCTTCCATGATCAGATTGGGGCATATGAATTCTGGGTTGGACCAAAAAACTTGAATTCCCCCTATAGTCATGAGGCTTCATGATTAGATGGTGACCTTTTAAAATCATCAACATTGTACGGAATAAAGAGTGTGGGCCTTAAAGACCAGCCAAGCTGAATTTAAATATTAGCTGTAACAATTACTAGGAAAGAGACATTGAATCAGGAATTAAACCTCTCTGTACCTCAGTGTTCTTATTTTAAAACAGAAACGAATAAACTCGGAATTGTGTATGTGTTTTAAAGATATATACAATGCAAAGTGCCAACCTGCAACAAAGTATAGACTCAATATAAGTATTGGTTATTATAGTCAAACATTGGTTATCCAGATGTTTGCTAATAAAGGTAAATAATGAGAAGAGATATTGCATTTGTTAAGAAACAAACCCAACATGGTTGGAACTGAACTGGGAAATTTATATGCAAATTTTCTTCCATCTGTTCCACCCCTGAAACAGCAAGATGAATCCCTTCTTTTCTTCCTCTTCCTCAGCCTACTCAACATGAAGATGAGGAGAATGAAAACCTTTATGATGATCCACTTCCACTTGATGAATAACAATTATATTTTCTCATACTTATGATTTTCTTAATAATTTGTTAATTGATCCCAGTTTATTTTAAGAATATGTTATTTAACATACAAAGTATATGTTCATTGACTGTTTATGTTATCAGTAAGGCTTTGGGTCAACAGTAGGCTGTTAGTAGTTAAGTTTTGGGTGAGTCAAAAGTTATACACAAATTTTCCACTAAATTGGTGCTCTTAAACCTCATGTTGTTCAGGGTAAATTGTATATATGCTTTGGCAAATAAGTTAAAATATTTACAGACCAGTAGGCATCTCTTATGAAAAACATGGGACCACTCAGCCTTGGAATTGACTGCTTACAACGTTAACACATGCAGGCTGTATTACTCTTGAGAAAATAATCACATAGTATTAAGTTAGACCAGAAAGTATATAAACAAGACTTTTAGATACTTGATGCTGATAGCATTGTGATATCATCTGAAGGAGAGGAGGAAAGTGATCAAGAAGGTCTTTTGGCACAACCAAATGATCCTGTGACTGACCTTGCCAGTGTCCTCTTCTTCCTGAGCACAGAGCTAGATAGCCTTTCCACCATCCTTGCTGGTTAGCTGTAGCCATGTAACTGTATTCTGGCTCATGGAGTCTGAACAGAAGAACTATGCCTCAATTTTAGGTCTGACCATGAAAGCCCTTCAGCGTCGTGTGCCCTCCCTGTTATTTTCTCTTTAAATGGTGGGTCACAACGAGATTCAGAGGGATGGGCAAGCCACTGGATGGAAGGATTCTGCATTACTGAGTAATCTCAGGGAGGAGTCACTACCACTTCTTGGGCTGTTACTTAAGCAAGAAATACTCTTCTTGTGTTTCATGGTTTACATTGTGAATGGCCTGCATTAACTACTGAAACTTGATGTTTTATTTGGTCACTTGGTGTGCTTAGTAGGTCATGCAGCAAACAAAGGTAGCTTGCTCTGTAACAGATAGATGTGCTTTTCTAAATATCAGGAGCAGCAATACTAAATGCATTTACTTTACATATATTTTGCAATACATTTTGACAGGTTTGTTCTAATTATATTTTGTGTTTACTCATAACCTCCCATCTAGCCTTATCCCCCCAGTTAACTGAGAATGGTCTGATTTTGATTTTTTGAGTCATCTATGTAGATGGCATCACTGTTACTCGAATGCCCATCCTTCAGTCTCAGCTTGTTTTTTCTCCTCCAGGAAAACATCCCTGATGTTCTGGCACACAAAAGTCTTTTCTTCCTCTGAACTCTATAGCCATTAGAGCCTGGAATGTCTGTTAAGTTCTAAGGTATACATTACCCTTTAAAAATAGTTATAGTGCTTTTTAAAATCATTCACCCATCCACCCAACTATCCAGCTGTCCATACACCCATACATTCACTCACTCATTCATTCAATAGATATTTCAGTACTTATGTTAGTTTTGGAATTGTGCAGGGCACTAAGTCTACAAATATAAATACAACACGGTTCCCTGTATTCACAGATATGGTCCATGCAGAAACAGATCTATGATCAAGTAGTGGCTCAAAATTTAATAAACAGACTTTGGAACCATAGAGAAAAAAATAAGAAAGCTTTAAAATTTGATGTGGGTTACAATTGCAGCTGTGCTCACTTCAGTCCTTACATGTGCCAGATCCTGTGATGAGTGCCTGTGCTCAGTGCCTCATTTAATCTTGTAACTGTGTTATGGAGGAGGGGGTGACTCTAGCCCATTTTACAGATGAGAGAAAAAAGGCACACAAAATTATCTTAATTTACTCAAGATCACTGGGTGTGTGAGTTTTGGGGCCAAGATTAAAACTATATTTGCTTTGATTTCTCAATCCTGTAATTCTAGCTACTAAACTCTTAAGGTCTTCTCTGGAAGGATGAGTAACTCTTTACTGAGTGCAGAGGAGAAGGAGTTATAGAGGGAACAGCATGTGCAGGGCTTAGAGGAATGTACATGCCACATTGAGGAAACTGAGTCCTGAGGGCCTGGTGAGAATTAGGGTAAGAGAGTGGCAAGAAAGAAGAGGTTAATATTTGAGGTGATGGATATGCTAATTAGCCCAATCTGATCACTATGCATTATATCTCTGGAAACTTCAATTTTACCCTATGAATATGTACAATTAGTATTTGTCAAAACAGTAAATTTTAAAAATAGTCAAAAAAAAAGGAAATAATTTTAAGGGAAAGAACGATATCAAACGATGATATGTGTGGTAGTAACTTTTGTTAATGGATTAGGTATATTTTATTTTTTAAAGCTAGAGAAACAAGAATTATGAAAGCCTTTGTAAAAATAGAGTAGGCAATACCTATATGTTGAAAGGATGATGCAGACTTTCAATAGAGCACCAAAGAATAAAGACATTCAATGTGATAAGATCATTAAAAAAAGGAGGAGCTGAGGGTGGAGGAGGCTGAAGCCATATTTCTAATAGCCTTGACATCTCCATCAGGAATTGGATTGCATTTGTGAGGCAGAGGAAGAGAATATTCTAGTCCAGAAAATGATGTTATGATAACATGTAGTAATAATTGAGCATTTACCAGGAGCCAGGCACCAATGTCCTATGTATACTACTTGCTTATGCTACTCCAGCCCTAAGATACTACTATTGTTACCCAGAGGTCAGGGAAGAGGAAGTTCAGGTACAGAAAAGTTAATCAGCTTGGCCAACATCACCCTGTAAGAAAGTAACTGAAGTGGTACTTGAACCCTGGAAGTCTACATGAGAGTTCAAGTTCTTAACTACGCCCCTCTAGAAGACCTCTCCTCTTTTGTGATTTTGAAAAATGCCTGCCTGGCAGAGTCTTGGAAAATAGGCTGCTCTGTTGCTCTTGATGAATATCAAGGACAAATTTAGGGAGCTAACTAATACCTAGAATAAGAGTCAATGGTGATCTGAACAACAACTGTGAGAATAAAAATGGATGGTGCTCAGTGTGGGACAGAATAGGTTTCTTAAATATCTGCATGTTCACCTGTCTGGTACAAAAACAGTGCTTGACTGACTGGTTTCTGTATCTTTAAATTTGAGGAGCAGAGCTGTGGAATTTTTATTTCTCCTCTCCCCACCCCTGCTGCAAGTGTAGCTTGCAGACCAAATATCTCCTCCATAAATAAAATGTATTCCTCCTTTCCTAGACTGACTTATGAATTACAGTTTTCTTCTGGAAAGACTTACAAAGATTTATAAAAGATAGGCAATTATTTATGTTGCAGATCTTCCTCACCATCATTACTCTAGGGAGAAAATGTCTGGCCTTTCTCCAAACCTCAGAGAAAAGCAGTTTCTTATTTTGGACAATTTTCTGATTGTCTGAGGTGAGTTACAATTACTCTATTTTGTGCCTTCAGAAACCTGTGCCCGACCTTGGGGAGGCATCTTCTATTTGTAGAGTCCTTGAGGTACCACCAGACCTGCTCAGGCATCACTTGCATTGCTGCTGCGTTCTGATTGCATTATGACTTCCTGTATGTCACCAATATAATGTATAAATTCCAATTTGCAACATCCCAGAAAACATTATTTGGTTTGCAAGTCTAGTGTAATCAAAAATGTGTTCTAGTTACTATTTATCTTTTCCTGCTCTGATGAATTGAGATAAACAAGCATCTTGCACTTCTTGGCACATACTATTTCACTCTTACAAACATCCCCACATCTAACATCACCCTACCTAACAAAAGTTCTCTTCTCTGTGGGTTATTATAGGGGTCAGGTGAGGCAGTTTTCCTTTGTGAGCACCCTAGGATTCTTTGGGCAGTTTCAGAGCCACAGCAAAAATATGATGACTGGGAAATAGAAGGAAAGTGTTAAACCAATGTAGGGCTTATGCTTCAGAATGAGGTCCCAGGGACTCTGGAGGAGTCCCCTGTATGCCTGTGCAAATTTACTATAAGGGCACTTAGCAGAGGCTGACATTCTGCCCCTGAGACCAAGAAGCTTACCAGCCCCTGAGACCATGAAGTGGCATTAGGACAGAGCATGAGTCCTAACTTGCAAAAGGGCACTCTATGGGTTAACAAAGGCTTCAGACCCCTGTGTCCAGTTCCCAATTCAGCTGTAAATTTGCTCAGGTATACCTATGACCCCTTTGATTACAGAAAGGGAAACTTATTTAAAGAAAACACTAGATATCTTGATAAAGATTTGAGTTATAGAAGCGTATGCATTTGTCACAACTCATTGAATATCACCCTTAAAATGTGTGCATATCGCTATGTGTAAATTTTCTTTAATAAAGTAAACAAAACCTGAACTTTATGTTGTGATTTGTATGTTAAATTGTGTAGAGGTGTACCCTAATGTTGTTTGCAGCTTAAGACAAAATGCTTAAAAAAAAAGATGACTTTATGGGTAAAGGATTAATAGGTATATAGTAATATGATTATAATGGTAAAATGGTAATTGTAGAATCAAGGTGGTGGATATAATTGTTCACTATACAACTCTTCCCACATTTATGTATGATTAAGCATTTTTGTAAGAAAATACTGGACTAAGAACTCAAGAACAAAGCTATGGTTGGACTCTGTAAACAGTAGTAGAACAATCAGAATGTTCTCTTGCTTCTTAGTATAAATCCAGAAGAAAATATGAATTGGCTCAGCTTGGGTCAAATACCCATTTTTTGCATAAATTAAATGTGGTCAGGAGGACAGGGTCATATGAACAAAGTGTGTCGGTTTAGTAGACATAAGTTAACTGAGTTGGAGAGGTGTGGAGAATGGAAGTCTTTAAGAAATAGGAAGTGCAAGCATCTTGCACTTCTTGGCACATGCTATTTCACTCTTACAAGCATCCCTGCATCTAGCATCACCCTACCCAACAAAAGTTCTCCTCTCTGTGGGTTATTATAGGGTTCAGGTGGAGCATATTTCCTTTGTGAGCACCCTAGGATTCTTTGGGCAGTTTCAGAACCACAGCAAAACTGTGATGGCTGGGAAATAGAAGGAAAGCGTTAAACCAATGTAGGGCTTATACTTCAGACTGAGATCCCAGGAACTCTGCAGGATTCCCCTGTATGCCTGTGCAAATTTTCTTAGAGGAAGATGGCCTGGAATCAGATCAGATACTAAGTATCTTTTACAATTACACAGAAAGGGGAGGGACCCACACAATTCATGTAATTGAGCTTGCCTCTAAACAACAAAAAAATAAGAGAGTAGTAGACGACATATTTTCAGACAAACTCATATACCAAATATGTTACTGTGATTATACTCCTCCATCCCAATCTGAATAATGTTCTATTTTTTATTCTATTTTAATCTTACTCACGCCCTGCAGCTTACCTCATGTCTCACCTTCCTCAAATGTCACGCTCTCACTGATCTAGTTCTTCCTCCCACTTATTTTCTAATCATGCATTGTCTTTCACTCGTTAATGGTTTGGTACATAGAGTTCATCTCTCCTTCTAAATTGTAAGTTCCATAAATATCTTTATTATAATTATATTGTTAGCATGGATAACTGACAATTGCCTTTCTTCAATCCCCTTCTAGTCCAATCCTACATACACTCTATGTACATGTTTGAGAAGAGATTACTCATACAGAGTACACTGAATATTTATACAGTAAGCAGAGTTGATGAGTTGCAGAGTTACTGATATTGTTTTGACACATAAAAGGGTTGCAGGCATTGAGTAACATGCTAATGAAAGATCTCAATTTGAAACATCAAATGCAGAATGCTAGTAAAATATGTGACGGTGCTTTTGATGCAAAAAGCGTTGAACTAACAATGAGTGAGCATACTTTCTTCTTTACTTAAGGAAGTCTCAAAAAATTTTAAGTTCAGAAGATGTCTAGAGAGGGGCATTCTTTCTAGAAGGTGATGGGAATCTGTATTAACCTAGGTTTCCAAATTTGAGGCTTGCCAACTAGTTCTTACTAATTTACACTAACTGAATGATGATCAACTTACATTTGTGAAAAGAACTAAGCAGTATGTGAATTATGTGTTATAATTAATAAGTAAAACTCTGATTAACAAAGTGTCATCCAAACATGTTTGACAGACAGCAACTTCTTTAGTGAATGAATATTAATAATTTTTCATTTTAGGTAATAAACAATGCTCCCAGAGTGACTGAAATAGATAGATTTCTCTTAAAGAGAAACTTTTCCTTTTTAAAAATGTGTTTTCTCTGTTATTGTTGAATTGAATTGTCATACAAGTTACAAACATTTTAGCAGTCACTTATGGTTTAAGTCTATTCTCATGTAACCCTGACCTGACCTCATAAAATAAGCTAGTTTTGAACCTTGCCCTATGTTGGGAGTTCACTGAATGGGTGAGTGAAACTGAAAAATAAATATGCTTGATTTCTACTATGCCAGGTAATTACAACCACTAATCTAAATTAGATCAGCTATAAGTCACAAAATTTTAAGTTTCTCTTTTCCTTTGAGATAAAGTTGTACCATAGGGCAAAAATTTCAAGGAAGAAAAACTATCCTAGAAAATCACAGGCTCTTAGAGACAAGGTTTTTGAAGGGTTTGTGGCAAGGAGCACAGAGAGCCCATCACAATGATGTGGACTGAGTCCATTTTGAAATTTATGATTTCTTTATCTTTTACTGTTTGTATTGGAACAATATATACACACACACAAACATAAATATATTTAAATAAATTATTATTTCTTCTTTGTTTATCTGGCAAAAACAGATAATTGGAACTAAATTAATCTTTTGAATTCCACCCAGAATCCTCTTTCTTTATTCTCCATCTGCACTGCACTTATAAAATAATGTTTTTGAAGGAAATTAGATTCATTGAATGTTTATTCTATTTATTTTATTTATTTATATTTTAGATACAAGGGATATGTATACAGGTTTGTTACATTAATATATTGCATGATAGAAGACTCCTAAATGAGTCTTCTGTGTCTTCTGTTCCCATTCTTAAGTTCTTGTATAACCAATGTTTACCTCCCAAATATGAGTGAGAACATATGGTATTTGGTTTTCTGTATCTGCATTATTTCACTTAGAATAATGGCCTCCAGTTACATCCATACTGCTGCAGAGGACATGATTTTGTTTATTTTTACGGCTGCATGGTATTATTCCATGGTGTACATGTAGCATGTTCTCTTAATTCAATCCACCATTGATGGGCACCTATGTAAGTTACATGCCTTTGCTGTTGTGAATACTGTTGTGATAAACATATAAATGCAGATGTCTTTTTGGTAGAACACATTATGCTCTTTTGGATATACATCCAGTAGTGGAATTGCTGGGTTGAATGGTGAATCTATTTTTAGTTCTTCAAGAAATTTCCAAACTGCTTTCAGCAAGACAAATACTGAGTTAGCTTACCAACCGTGTATTAGCATTCCCCTTTCTCCACAACCTTGCCAACATCTGTTGTTTTTTACATATTAATAATAGCTGAACTCCAGTCCCTGCTCTGGCTGAGGCACCCAGCAGTCTTGTACTCCACTTCCCCCAACTTGCTCCTGACTACAGCAGACCAGAGAACAGTTGGAGCCCTGTGACCAGGCAGAGACTTGCAGCAACTCACCCACCCAGCTCAGCCTAACCTCCAACTTGAGAGCTGAGACCCCATGGTTGTGTAAGGGAACAGTACATTTTAAAGAGGTGCTGAAAAGCTGCTCTCAGCTCTCGGCTCCAGCCTGGGGAATTCCAGGCTCCCTCCCCCACCCCAAGCTGCTGGCGGGACACCAAATGCAATGCCCAGCTATATCGCTGATTCCCAGTGCTTGACCCCAGACAAACACCACCATAGCTCATCATAGTGGATCATCCATAGCCCAGATGAGTGGAGAGAAAGGACGAATGGAGAGAAAGGATCGGCAAAACAGGAACCACCCACTGCAACTATTTTCCAGGTAGAGATTTGCATTGCCCTGCCCATCTATGAGCAGCCTCCACCTTGGTTCTAAGGTAACAGGAGACAAAAGGCCCTCCTCTATGCTGAATCAGACACAGGCAACTCAGTCCTGTGGCAGACCTCTCAGGCAGCAAACCAAGGGAACCAACCCAACCTATGAGTAAGTCTATCTGCCTGCAAAGGAGAGGTTGGAGTTCAGAGCTGAAGAGACTTTAGACACTCAGAAAAGACTCCAGAGCTAGTCTGGTTTCTTATTTTGATTTTTTATCTTATTGTTTTGACTGTTGGTTTTGCTCATTTTGTTTGCTTTTTGAGCTAGACTACTTGTTTGTGTTGGGGAAAAGCACACCAAAAGGCATGAATTTATTGGACTGTCTTTGTGTGATTACCGGTATGCTTTAGAGAATCTTGTTTGTTTGTTTGTTTTTTACTCTTTTCTGGCCTTGTGTCTCTTTTCATTCATTAGTTGATATGTATGTCTATTTTCCCTCTTACTCTTCTCTCTCTCCTACTTCCTCTAGACCCCATCTTCTTCCATTATTTCCCTTTCTCTTACTTCCTTTGGTTGAAGGGAGCAAACCTAAACCCCGCTGCATGGACAGATTGTAAGGCAGTGGGAAGTGGGTTCCAGTGTGCCCATACACCTGTTGGTGGATACTGGGACTGCAGATAGATTCAACTT
Source organism: Carlito syrichta (assembly GCF_000164805.1). Lineage (NCBI taxonomy): Eukaryota > Metazoa > Chordata > Mammalia > Primates > Tarsiidae > Carlito > Carlito syrichta. The sequence goes on along the minus strand of NW_007255878.1, from coordinate 46,820 downwards.
CCCCCTCAATTAAATCTCAAAACTGCAAAAAGTACTGTCCCAACCTACAGTTCAACCTCAAAATTGAACAAAGCTAGAGGACTCCCATAAGGAAGAACAGGAGATTGAACAAAAAGAAGTAAAAGCAACCCCACATTCACTGGAAAACACAATTAAAGAATGGGAGGGAAAGGGAGACAGAAAAATCTACACAAAAGAAAAACCAAAAGAAGAATATGGGTCTCTCACAGACCCCTGGGAGGTCAGACACTGAGAAAACTGACTTTGGAATGCAAACAATGAAGAGCCCCCAGAATGACTGGTCTCAAACTACAAACCCAGATATCAAGACATTAATGGAGAGATTAAAAAGAATTGAGGAGAGACAAGAGGAAAATAGGAAGGAGTTGATAACTGAGATAACAGTAGTAAAGAATACTGTTTATGAAATAAATAGCAAACTGATAAGCATGGAAAGCAGAATTAGCCAAGCAAAAGAAAGAATCTCTGAACTTGAGGACCAAAATATAGAACTAACCCAAACTGTCAAAAACATAGAAAAGAAGCTTAAAAAGACAGAACAAAACCTCCAAGAGATGAGCGAATACTTCAAGAGACCAAACCTAAGAGTAATTTGACTTCCTGAGGCTGAAAGAGAGATAGTCCACCCTGGAACAATCCTTCCATGAGATTATTCAAGAAAACTTCCCTCATCTCATCAGTGATGCAAAAATTCAAACACAAGAGATTCAGAGAACCCCTGCAAGACAACGAATGAGAAGACTAACTCCCAGAAACATAATAATTTGCCAAAATAAAGTAGGTATAAAAGAAAAAATCCTAAAGACAGCAAAAGAAAAAGGTCAGATTACCTACCATGGAATACCAATTAAAATAACAGCAGATTTATCTACAGAAATGCTTCAGGCCAGGAGAGCTTGGAGCCCTGTCTTGAAAGTTCTGAAAGATATATAATCTCAACCAAGAATAACCTATCCAGTCAAGCTAAGCTGCATCAGTGAGGGAAAATTAAAATCTTTCTCAGATATCCAATCCCTAAGAACTTATGCTGCCACCAGACCACCTCTACAAGAAACACTTAAGAAAGTATTAAACACAGAAGAAAAGGGAAAAAGAACAACAATGTTCTTCATAAGAGAACAGGAAAAAGAATAAAAACACACACGAACCAACGCCAAAACCAAAAGAAAGACAACAAACACACAGGAACAACTACAACTCTATAAGAACATTATGATAGGAATCAACTCTCACATTTCAATAATTAGCCTGAATGTGAATGGACTAAGTGCACCACTGAAAAGACATAGAATGGCAAAATGGATAAAATATCACCAGGCAACAATATATTGCCTTCAAGAGACTCATCTCACTAGAAAGGACTCACAGACCCAAAGTAAGAGGATGGGAAACAAATTTTCAGGTGAATGGAACACAAAAGAAAAGAGGAGGTTGCAATCTTAATTTCAGACAAAATACCCATTAAGTTATCAAAAATTTAAAAAGATACAGAAGGCCACTACATAATGATAAAAGGTTCAATCCATCAACAAGAAATATCTATCCTAAACAAATATGCACCCAACATAGAAGTGTCAACTTTCATAAAGCAGCTTCTAGTTAAACTCAAAAAAGATATTGACTCTAACACTATCATAGCTGGGGACTTTAATACCCCATTCACAACCCTAGACAGATCATCAGGACAAAAGACCTGCAATGAGATCTGGAACCTCAATGTGACTCTTGACCAAATCGACTTAATTGATACCTATAGAACACTCCACCCAACGACCACAGAATATAGATTCGACTCATCACTGCATGGAATGTACTCTAAGATTGACCACATACTTGGCCATAAATCAAGCATAAACAAATTTAAAAAGATTGAAATTTTGCCATGCACCTTCTCAGACCACAGTGGAACAAAAATAAACATTAACATCAACAAAGTTCCCCCCCAAACCCACAAAGACATGGACACTAAATAGCATAATGCTAAGCAACTCCTGGGTCAATGATGAAATCAAACAGAGATCAAAAGATATCTGGAAACAAATGAAAATGAAGAAAAAGCTGGACTTGGTGGCGCAGCCTGTAATCCCATGGCTTGGGAGGCTGAGGTCAGTGGATTGCCTGAGCCCATGGGTCCGAGACCCACCTGGGCAACTTGGTGAGACCTCATCTCTACAATAAATCAAAAAATTAGCCAGGTGTGGTAG
>NW_007255878.1:42855-44575 GCF_000164805.1 Carlito syrichta | reverse complement strand
AAAAAAAAAAAAAAAAAAGAAGAAAGAAAAAAGAAAATGAAGAAACATCTTACCAAAATCTCTGGGATGCCATGAAAGCTGTTTAAGAGGGGAATTCATATCCCTACAAATGCACATGAAGAAAATGGAAGAATCACAAATTAACAGCCTAACAAGTTACCTAAGGAAACTGAAAAACAAGACCATCAAAACTCTAACTTCAGCAGAAGAATCCAGATCATCAAAATAAAAGCCCAAGTCTGGGGCATAGAAGACAAAAAGATAATACAAAAAAAAAATCAATGAAACAAAAAGTTGGTTCTTCAAAAGGATAAACAAGATCGATGGCCCCCTAGCTAGACTGACCAAGATAAAAAGAGAAAAAGCCCAAATAAACACAATCAGAAACACAAAAGATGAAGTCACATGTGACCCTGTAGAAATACAAAAGATCATTAGAGACTACTATGTACACTTGTATGGAAATAAACCCCGAAAACCTTAAGGAAATGGAGGTCTTTCTGATATCACACAACCTGTCTAGGATGAAACAAGAAGTAATTGAGACCCCAAATAGACCAATAACAATAAAGGAAATTGACTACGTAATAAGAAAACTACCTCCAAAAAAGAGCCCTGGACCAGATGGCTTTCCAGCAGAATTCTGTAAGACATTTAAGGAGGAGCCAATACCAATCCTACTGAAAGTATTCCAGGCAATTGAGAAAGATGGAACTCTCCCCAAATCATTTCATGAAGCTAACATCACATTGATACCCAAGCCAGGGAAAGACCCAACAAAGAAAGAGAACTATAGGCCAATATCTTTAATGAACATAGATGCTAAAATGCCCAACAAGATCCTAGCAAACCAGATTCAACAACACATCTCAAAAATCATCCATCATGACCAAGTAGGCTTCATCCCTGGGACACAAGCCTGGTTCAACATTTGCAAGACCAAAATATAATTAAATACATAAACAGATGTCAAAGCAAAAAACACATGATAATATCATTAGATGCAAAAAAAGTTTTTGATAAATCCAGCACCCCTTCTTCATAAAAACCCTCGAACATCTAGGCATACATGGAACATACCTCAAAATAGTAAAAGTCATCTCCAAGAAACTCACAGCCAGCATACTCCTAAACAGACAAAAATTGGTACCATTTCCCCTGAAAACTGGAACAAGACAAGGATACCCACTCTCATTCCTCCTGTTCTATATAGTATTGGAAGTCCTGGCTAGAGCAATCAGAAAAGAGAATGCGATCAGAGGTATCTAAATAGGAAAAGAGGAAGTCAAGTTATCTCTCTTTGCAGACGACATGATTGTGTACATTGAAAACCCAAGAGAATCTGTCAAAAGCCTCCTGTGTATATGTGCCAGATTTTTAAAATCCAGTCCTTTGGCAAAGTCTCAGGATATAAAATAAATGTGCAAAAGACGATAGCATTTCTTACACCAATAATAAACAAATAGAAACCCAAATAAAAAGCACAATTCCATTCACAATAGCCACACACACACACACAAATGAAATACTTTGGCATCTTCCTAAGCAGAGATGTGAAAGACCTCTACAATGAAAACTACAGAACACTGCTCAAAGAAATCAAAGATGACACTAACAAGTGGAAAAACATCCCATGCTCATGGATTGGAAGAATCAACACTGTGAAGATGTCCATCTTACCTAAGGTAATCTACAGATTTAATGTAATACCCATCAAATT
>NW_007255878.1:1762-42382 GCF_000164805.1 Carlito syrichta | reverse complement strand
ACTGACAAGCTTCTGCAAAGCCAAAGAAACCATCAAGAGAGCAGGGAGACAGCCCACAGACTGGGAAAATGTATTTGCCAACTCCATGTCTGACAAAGGCCTGATATCTAGGATGTACAGGGAATTCAAACATGCTGAAAAGAAAAAAAACAGCAACCCCACTACAAAGTGGGCAAAAGATATGAACAGATACTTCTCAAAAGAAGACATATGAGTGGCCAACAGGGACATGAAGAAATGTTCAATCTCACTAGTCATCAAGGAGATGCAAATTAAAACTACACTGAGATACCATCTAACTCCTGTCAGAATGGCCATTATCAGTAACTCAAAAAATAACAGATGCCGGAGTTGATATGGTGAAAAGGGAACACTTCTACACTGTTGGGGGAGAGTAAACTCATGCAGCCTCTGTGGAAATCAGTGTGGTGATTCCCAAAAGCTCTAAAAATTGACCTTCTATATGATCCCGCAATCCCCCTACTGGGAATATACCCTGAAGAACTCAAGTCACTCTATAAAAAAGATAACTGCACATGTATGTTTATCACAGCATTTTGCACAATAACAAGATCATGGAAACAACCATACTGTCCTTCAAAAGAGGACTGGATTTAAAAAATCTGGTACGTATACACAGTGAAATATTATGCAGCCATAAAAAAGAACAAAATCCTGAATTTTGCAGCAACCTGGATGGAATTGGAGTTCATAATACTGAGTGATCGATCACAGAAATGAAGATCTGAGTATCACATGTTCTCACTCATTATTGGACCTTGAACAACTATTGTAATACTATAAGAAAAAGATTGACAGTGGTGGGAAACTATGGGGGGGGCAGGGAGGGGAAGGGAGGTGGGATCAGTGGTAGTCAATATCTGTCTGGGGACGAGGGGGCACACCTCATCAACAATGGTACCTGCATAATGCATATTTGTATACCTAACATTTAACTGTGCCCCACAATTTTAAAATAAAAAATATGTTAAAAAAAGTAGCCACACTACCTTGCATGACATGGCATCTCATCATGGTTTTAATTTGCATTTTTCTGATGATTAGTGATGTTGAGGTTTTTTTTTTTTTCCTTCCTTTTTTTTGAGTTGGAGTCTCATTCTGTCACCCAGACTGGAATGCAGTGGCCGCTCCCGGTTCCTGCAGCATGGACCTGCTGGGTTCTGGTGATCCTTCCACCTCAGCCTTCCAAGTAGCTGGAACTACAGGCATGCGCTACCATGCCTGGCTGATTTTTGATTTATTGTAGAGATGAGGTCTCGCCAAGTTGCCCAGGCGGGTCTCGAACCTGCGGGCTCAGGCAATCCACTCACCTCAGCCTCCCAAGGCACGGGATTACCTGCTGAGCCACCAATCCCGGCAAGGATTTTTTCATATGTTTTTGGCCACTATATTTTCTGAAGTATTTGGTTTATGGTCTTTGTTCACTTTTTGATAGTTTAAAAAAATTTTTTCCCTGTTGATTCATTTAAGTTCCTTATGGATTCTGGATATTAACTCTTTGTCTGGTACATAGCTTGCAAATATTTTCTCCCATTCTGTGGTTTGTCTATTTACTCTGTGAATAGTTTATTTTTTTAATGTGTAAAAGCGATTTAGTTTAATTAAGTCCTACTTGTCAATTTTTGCTTTTGTTGCACTTGCTTTTGAGGACTTGGAAATAAATGTTTTGTTTAAGTCAATATCCAGAAGAGTATTTTCTAGGTTTTCTTCTAGGATTTTTATAGTTTGAGGTCTGATATTTAAATGTTTAATCCATCTTGACTTAATTTTTGTATATGATGAAATAAAGGGTCCAACTTCATTCTTCTGAATATGGTTAGTGAGTTTTTTCAGCACCATTTTTGAAATAGGGTGTTTCCTCCCCCATTCAATGTTTATTTTTTGTTGATTTTGTTAAAGATCATTTGGTTGTAGGTGAGTAGGTTTATAGTTAATTCTCAGTACTATTTCACTGGAACATGTCTATTTTTGTTCCACCATGTTGTTTTGGTTACTGTAGCCTTGTTTTAAAGTTTGAAGTTCAGTAATGTGATGCTTCTACATTTTTCTTTTTGCTTAGGGTCACTTTGGCTATTTGGGCTCTTTTTTTTCATCTATAGTAATGTAAGAATTATTTTTTTCTAGTTCTGTGGAAAATGATACTGGTAGTTTAATAGGAATTGGATTAAATCTATGGGCATACTGCCTTGGGCAGTATGGACATTTTAAGGATATGGATGCTTTCAATCTATAAGCGTGAAATGTTTTTCCATTTTGTCATGCCATCTTTGATTTCTTTCAGCTGTATTTTGTAGTTCTCATTGCAGGAATCTTTTGCATCCTTGGTTAGATGTATTCCCAGGTATTTTTTTTGTGGCTGTTGCAAATGGCAATGTGCTCTTGAGTTGGTACACAGGTTGAATGCTGTTGGTGTATAAAAATGCTACTGATGTTTTAATGTTAATTTTGTATCCTGAGACTTTGTTTAAGTCAATATTAGGTGTAGGAGTCTTTTGGTTGAATCTTTAGTGTTTTCTAGATACAGAATTATATCAATTGCAAAGACAGATAATTTGAATCCTCTTTTCCTATTTGGATACCATTTATTTTTTTCTCCTGTATAATTTCTCTGGCTAGGTCTTCCAGTGCTGAAGGGAGTGGTGAGAGAGGACACCTTTATCTTCTCTAGTTTTTAGGGAGGGATGCTACCAACTTCTGCTCATTCAGTAGGAAGCTGGCTTAGATGACTTAGATGGTTGTTCTTATCATAGGTTGTTCTTATTATTTCAAGGCATGTTTCTTTGATGTCTAGATGTTTGAGAGTTTTTATCATCAAGTGATGTTGGATTTTATCAAATGCTTTTTCTGTAACTGTTGAGAAAATCCTATGTTTGTTTAAAAAAATTCTGTTTATGCTGTTGATCATGCTAATTAATTTGCATATGTTGAACCAAACTTACATCCCAGGAATAAAGCCCATCTGATCATGGTGAATGACCTTTTTGAGGTACTTTTGGATGTAGTTTGCTAGTATTTTGTTTAGAGTTTTGTATCTATGTTCATCAACGATATTGCCCTGTAATTTTCTTTCTTAGTTGTATCTTTGCCAGATTTTGATATCAGAATAATATTTGTTTCATAGAATGAGTTAGGAAGGAAGGAATCCTTCTCCTCTTTTGTTTGAAATAGTTTCAGTAGGGTTGATGCCAGCTCTTTTTCGTATATCTAGTAGAATTTGTATGTGACTTCATCTCGTGCAGAACTTTTATTGGTTGGTTAGTCTTTTATTATTGATTCAATTTTTTGGCTTATTATTTGTCTGCTCAGAGTTTCATTTTTTTTCTGTTTCAATGTTGGGAGATTGTGTGTTTCCAGAACTATATCCATTTCTTCTAGATTTTCTAGTTTACATGGGTAGAAATGCTTATACTAATCATTGAGAATCTTTTATATTTCTTTGGGATCAGTGCAACATTGTCTTTTTTACTTATTTGGATTCTCTCTCTGTTAATCTTCCCAGCAGACTCAATCTTGTCAATTGATCTTCTCTCTCTCTCTCTCTCTACATATATATATATATATATATATGTATATGTGTAGATAGATAGATAGATAGATAGATAGATAGACAGACAGACAGAAACTTAGTTTGGTGGGGCAAGACATTTTTGGCTGGCATTTCTTTTCTTTAATAATGTTAAAAATGGGCCCTCAATCTCTTCTGCCTTGTAAGGTTTCTGCTGAGAGGTCTGCTGTTATTCTTATGAGTCCTTCTTGGTAGGTGATCTGGCCCTTCTCTCTAGTTGCCTTTAATTTGTGTGTGTGTGTGTGTGTGTGTGTGTGTGTGTGTGTTAACCTTCAATAGTCTGGTGACTATATGCCTTGATGGCTGCTGCAAATAGTATCTCACAGAAGTTCTCTTAATTGTATCATGCATGTTGGTTTGTCTAGTGATAGTATGGGAATTTTCTTAGATTATGTCTTCAAAAACTTTTTTCAGATTATTTCCATTCTCTTCTTCTCTCTCAGGAATGCCAGTTAGATATAGGTTTGATTTCTTTACACAGAATCCCATATTTCTTGAAGCCTTTGCTCATTTAAAAAAATATTTAGTTTTTTTTCCTTTCTGCTCTGATTTTGGTTATTTATTTTCTTTTGTAGTTTTGGGTTTAGTTTGCTTTTGTTTTTCTAATTTCATCAGGGGAGATGTTAGGCTATTTGAGATCTTTCTATCTTCTTGATGTGGGTATGTAGTGTTATAAACTTCTCCCTTAGCACTGTATTTTTGTATTTGAGACATTTCAGAGATTTTGGTAAGTTGTGTGTTTATTTTCATTTGTTTCAAAGAATTTTTTGTTTAGTTCTATTATGATTTTGCTGTTGGCCTGAAAATTATTCTGAAGCAAGTTGTTTAGTTTCTATTCATCTGTATGGTTTTGAATGTTACTCTTGGTATTATTCTATTTTTGTTCTGCCATGTTAGAGAAGATGCTTAGTATGATTTAGATATATTTATTAAGACTTGCTTTATGGTGGAGCATGTGGTCAATTGTAGAATATTTTCCATATGCTGTGGAGAAAAATGTACATTTTGTGGTTGTTGAATGATGTATTCTGTATATGTCTATTGTCAAGTGCTGAATATAAGTTCAGAATTTCTTTGTTAGTTTTATATCTTGATGATCTGTCTAAAGCCATTAGTGGAGATGTTGAAATCCCCCACGATTGTTGTGTGGTTATCTAAGTTATCACTTGGGTCTAGTAGTAATTATTTTATAAATTTAAGTGCTTCGGTGTTGAGTCTGTGTACACTTAGGATAATTAATACTTCTTGTTGGACTGAGTTCCTTATCCTTATATAATACCCTTTATTATTCCTTTTTACTGTTGTTGGTCAAAGTTTGTTTTATATAATATAAGAATAGCCACCTCTGCTCTTTTTTGTTTTTCATTTGCATGGAAGATATTTCTCTATTCCTGAACATATGGGTATTGTTAGCAGTGAGGTGCATCTCCTGAAGACAGCAGTAGAGTGGGTCTTGTTTTTGTATCCAATTTGCTACTCTATGCCTTTTAAATGGGCCACTTAAGATGTTGACATTCAAAGTTTTATTGATATGTGAGGTTTTGATTCTGTCCTATTGTTGTTAACTAGTTGTTTTGTATCCTCAGTTTTGTGGTTGATTTAAATGCCTGTGGGCTATGTGTTTACATGTACTTTTGTGTTAGACAGTATTGTTTTCATTTCCATGTTTAGAACTCCCTTAAGAATCTCATGTAGGTGAGGATAAATTTACTTTCCTCTTGCTTTTCTGGGAAAGACTGTATTTCTCCTTTGCTTATGAAGTTAGTTTGGTGGGGTAGGGCATTTTTGGCTGGCATTTCTTTTTTTTTAATAATGCTAAAAATGGACCCTCAATCTCTTCTGCCTTGTAAAGTTTCTGCTGAGAGGTCTGCTGTTATTCTTATGGATCTTTCTTGGTAGGTGGTCTGGCCCTTCTCTCTAGTTGCCTTTAATTTTTTTGTGTGTATGTTGACCTTCAACTGATGACTATGTGCCTTGATGGTTGTCTCAAATAGTAGCTCACAGAAGTTCTCTTAATTTTATCATCTGCGAGTTGGTTTGTCTAGTGATATTATGGGACTTTTCTTAGATTATGTCTTCAAAAACTTTTTTCAGATTATTTCCATTCTCTTCTTCTCTCTCAGGAATGCCAGTTAGATATAAGTTTGATCTCTTTACACAGAATCCCATGTTTCTTGAAGACTTTGTTCATTTAAAAAAAAAAGTATTTTCTTTATTTTTGTCTAATTGGGTCAATTTGAAAAACGAATCTTCAAGCTCTGAAAGTCTTTCTTTTGCTTGGCCTAGTCTATTGTTAATGCTTGCAACCATATTTTCAAATTTCTAAAGTGAATTCTTCAATTCCAGATGTTTAGTTTGCTTCTTTCATAGAATGGCTATGTCAGCTTGCAATTCTTGGATTGTTTTCATAGTCTTTTTGTTTTTTTGTTTCCATTTTCTTTGGATCTCATTGAATTTCTTTGTCATGAATATTCTGATTTCCATATTTGTCATTTTGTACATTTTATTCTGGTTGTAATGCATTTCTGGGGAACTAGCAAAATACTTTGTAGGTGTTGGGAAATCTCTGGTTCTTGGTGTTTCTGGAGTTCTTGCACTGGTTCCTTTTCATCTGGGAGAGCTAACTCTTCTTTTTTTTCTTGAATTTGCTATTTTGGAATGGGATTTTAAAATATTTTCTTCTTTTTTTCCCCTTGTGGGGATGGCTGTGGTGTTTCTTGTGTATGGTTTATTGGCTTCATTTAGTGTACCATCTCCCCATTCACTCCCTGACCCACAGGTAGCAGGTGCATATGTAGTGGTGGCAGAGATCAGGAGGGACCTAACAAACATCTTTGAAGGTTGTTTTCTCAGATGAGCTCTGGGCCACAGTTGCAGTGTTCAGTCAGATGTGAGGTGGTTTTACAGTGGGGGGCCTTTATGGAAGCAGGGAGGCCTTTCCTAGTTGGAAGCCATGGGGATGGGATTTGTGGCATCTGTCCTATGGGCTTGGAGAAGTGCCTCGTTTGTCTGGTCCCTCCCTTGACCCACAGGGAGCAGAGGTGGAGGCAGTGGCAATGGTGACTAGGAAGGACCCTGTAGCCTCTGGGAACTGGGCACTGAGAAGAGCACTGAACTACTACTGCAGTATTCATGCTGGGTGGCATGACTGAGTCCCAACTGGCCAGAAACAATAGGGAAGGGGTCTGTGATGTTCATTATAGGGGCACAAAGATAATCTCCATTTCTTCACTCCCTCCCTAACATGTAGGTGTCAGGGGCATCACCTGGAAAGGAGCTGTGTAGGTACCCTGCTTCCCCATTTCCTCTCTGTCCTGCATGTGGTAGAAGCAGAAGTAGTCATGGCAAGGATTGCATGAGACTTATTGGTGGCTTTTACAAGTTGGAGGGCTCCTAGGGTTAAACTATGGCTGCAGTATTCAGTCAGGAGTGTGGTGAGTATGGCGGACTACTGTTTCTGAAGCACACAAGATACGCTTCGTAAGGAAGGCAGAGGTAGGGGTACCCCATGGCACAATCTGCAACACTGTATGTAATCTTGGGCGTACATGTTACTTCTTTGGTGAGGTGGTGGCAGCCAGAATCAGACCTCTCTGAGAGCAAGAGCCTTCTGGGTTCCACATGCACTTGAGCAGTGCCTTTGTGTAGACACTGGGTCATTTTCTGCATCTTGCTGAAGGTGGGAAGTTGAAGGGGATTTCTTGTGACCAGGGATGCAGTGGTATATGGCAAAGGTGTGGATTCTTGGGGAATCTCTCAGTCACTCACTCCTTCCCAATGTTAGAAAACCTCTCCTGATTCCATGTTGAGGCCAGCTCTGCAGGCTGTCTAGCCTCATCCTCCTCTGCTCTTCATGGTTCTTCTCATTACTCTGGTGAACATCAGTGTGCTCTCCCAGATCCTTGGAAGAACTAATATTTACTTGCTATTTAAGACCCTCTCTGCAAGAGGGGTGTTCCCATCATATGTATAAACCAGTTTGTTCAGCTTCTGGCTATGCTGGTCCAATAAACTCTTATAATATAGGTAAAAATAGTTTATTATATAATTTTTCTAGCCAATTAGAATTGCTTGGTTGTATACTCCTTCTTGTAAACTTATGTAAAGTTAAAACACCATATTGGAATATATTTCATGGGATCAGAAGTCTGAAGAAAATTAGAAGAAAAGTGTTGGGCACAAAGCATTTTGAAGATATCTTATAATTATCTTTGCTGTTATTATTGTTATTATTAATATGAAATGAAGTATTATTAATGGGTCACAAAATGGTGAAGTTGAATGACTATAGCATGTAAACTAGTAGCCCCACATCTTAATGCCAGTTCTGCAGCTGCTGAGTAACAAACTCTCTGAATTTACTTTTCCTTATCTGCAAAGTGGAAATAATAATTCAGATGCTCTGAGGATCCAATGATATAATGAATACAGTATGCCTTAAAAAACATGAATAATAAGTTAGAGATAATGAAACAGAGTTGAAACACTAGGTGATCTTTCTGAAAGTGTTTTAAAAATACACAAGGAAATTTGCTCTTCTCAATACAAATGTTCTCTGTGAAGAATTTTAAAGCAGGCATTTTGTAAATGAAACTTGAGTTTAATTGAGTTAGATATATATAATCCTCTTCTTCCCCTGGTCTAATTTATATTGCAAGTAAAAATGGGTTTTATAAAAGGCAATATCAGAGAAAAATCATTTCTGCAAAGGCAAATTGTTTCTTATGGTGATGAATACGGATTGTCAGGCAGGTAGAGGGGACTCTAAGAAAACTGCAGCCATGTGAGAAAGGTCTTCTCTGAGCCACAATTTGAGTGAGCCAGAACTTTGAGCAACAGAACCAGTCAAGAAGCTCCAGAGTATGGCTAACAGTTTAGGGGTCAAATATGGTGACAGCTCCTTTAAAGTAGACACTACTTTTTTGGGGGGAGGGTCAAGGTCTCACTCTGTTGCTCAGGCTAGAGCATAGTGGCATGCTCATAGCTTACTACAGCCTTGACCTCCTGGGCTCAGGTGATACTTCTGCCTCAGCCTCCCAAGTAGCTGGGACTACATACATGAGACACCATGCCTGGCTTGTTTTTATATATTTTTTTTCTGTAGTGATGAGGTCTCACTATGTTGCTTGGGTTAATTTCAAATTTCTGGGCTCAGTAATTTTTTTGCCTCAGCCTTCCAAATTACTGGGATTATATGCATGGACCACAACACTCAGCCAAAGCACATATTATTATCCACCATCCTCAGATAAGGGATTTAAGGCTTAGAAATATTTCACTATGCACTTACGCACAGTGCTGGTAAATGAAAGAAATGGAATTTAAACCAGGTTCTCCATGGATAATCCAAATTTCATGTTCTTTAATCCTCTACACTCATCCTATATGTGGGCACTTTTTACCTACAAAAGAGTCACCTTTCCTCTTGGTGGCCTGTTTTCTCTTTCCCACTCATGTTTTGCCCAAAGTTTGCTGTTTTTGTCTGGCTTCCTGATTTTGGAAATCTTAAGTAATCTTAAAAGTAATCATGGAAAGAGTTTGGGAAGATGGTGGCTGAACCAGTTGGACTATATGAGTCCCAGTGTGAGTGAATGAGCGCCTGGCAGGAAAATTTTGTGTATGTGCTGGTGAGTGAGTGGTGTGTGAGTGGCCAACTGAGTGAGGTCTAGGGAGCTAGTGGCCAGGGCACTCCTGGTGCAGCCGCTGGTATCATAGCTGTTGAGCTTGGCCCTAGCGATTCCCAGGACACAGAGGTCAAGTATCATTTTGTTTTACTTTCTTTTTTTTTAAAATCAACAAAACCCTTCCAGCTTTGCATTACCATATAAAGTGGTGGTGGAGAGTGAACCTCAGGGAACACATACCACAATAAGTGAGCATTGTAATTTGCAAGTAGTTTCTGAATCCTAGCACCCCATCCCCTACATTATTCAAATTTCAAAAACTACAAGAGACATCAAAGCTTCCCATCCACAATCCTATTTCAAAAGAGAACAAATCCAGGACCCAGTGGTGAGTTCCAGGTGTGATAAGGAATGAATAGCAGACTGAGCAAACATCAGAAGGGAAATCCTCTGTCACTGCCACTGAATAACAGAAATAAAGAGAAACACAAGAGATTTGTCACAAATTAGGAAAAGCCAAGGAAGACCACAGGAAATTTCAAGTGTAACAAAGACAAAACTCCTGAAAAATCAGACCTTGGTGCCCAGACAATGGAAGTCACCAATGACTGGCCTTAGAATATGACAGGGATTAGGGAATGGATGGAAAGAGTAAATAAGACTCCAGAAAGACAAGATGCAACACTGAAAGAACTTGTAATAGAGATTTTGGCAATAAAAAATTTCATCCAGGAAATAAGAAACAAGATGACAAGCATGGAAAACAGAATTAATCTAGCTGAAGAAAGAATCTCAGAACTTGAAGACCAGAACATGGATCTACCTGATCAGCAAAAACCATAGAAAGAAGACTCAGAATGAAAGACCAAAGCTTACAAGAGATATGTGATTACATCAAGAGGCTGAACCTATGCCTGATTGTTACCAGAAGAAGAAAGGTAAATGAAGTCAACTTGGAGCAAGTATTCTAGGAGGTAATCCAAGAAGGCTTTCCCAATCTCACCAGAGATGTGACCAGCCAAACACAAGAGTTACAGGAAACTCCGACAAGACATCAAATGAAAAGACCAACCCTTAGACATATAGTAATTCACCTACACAAAGTAGGCACAGAAGAAAAAATCTTAAAGGCAGCAAGAGAGAAAAGTCATACTCTCTACTGGGGAAAACCAATCAGAATAGCAGCAGACCTATCAGCAGAAATAATAAAAACAAGAAGGAACTGGAGCCCTATATTCAAAGTCCTCAAAGATAAATAATTTCAACCAAGAATTCCCCACCCAGCCAAGTTCAATTTTATCAGTGATGGAGAGTTAAAATCCTTCCCAAATATCCAATGAATAAGAGATTATGCAGCTCCCAGACTAGCTCTACAGGAGACACTAAAAAGGTATTAAGTATAGAAGAAAGAAAAAAAATATGATCATACACGTCCTGAGAGAACAGCAGAGCAAAGATTCAATGGAGAATACAGCGCAACAAGAAACATGAAAACACACATATACATCAACCCCAAGACAAAAGACAACAAGCAAACAAAGAAACAACTTTATAAGAACATCATGACAAGGAAACATAATCACATTTCAGTAATCAGCTTGAATGTGAATGGACTAAATGCACAACTGTAAAGACACAGAATGGCAAACTGGATAAGAAACCATGACCAAATTATTTGCTGATTTCAGGAAATTCATCTCGCTACAAGGGATGCACACAGACTCAAAGTTAAAGGATAGAAAATGAGTTTCCAGGCAATGGATCACAAAAGAAGGCAGGAGTTGCAATCTTAATATCAGACAAAATAACATTTAGGCTATCAAAAATTTAAAAAGATGCAAAATGACACTACACAATGATAAAAGTTCAATCCATCAACAAGAAATATCCATCCTATACATATATGCACCCAACACATGGTTTCGTATCCAGTTTGCCATTCTGTGTCTTTACAGTCATGCATTTAGTCCATTCACATTCAGGCTGATTATTAAACACCAGCATTTATAAAGCAACTACTAAGTAAACTAAACAAAGATATTGATTCTAACACTATTATAGCTGGGGACTTGAATACCCCACTAACAGCCCTAGATAGAACATTAAAGCAAAAAATCAAACAGGAGATCCAGAACCTAAACTTGACACTCAACCAAATGGACTTAATAGATACCTACAGATTATTTCACCCAACAGCCACACAATATACATTCTACTCATCACCATATGGAATGTACTCCAAAATTGATCACATCCTTGGTCATAAATCAAGCATAAACAAATTCCATAAGGTTGAAATCTTGTCATGCACATTCTCAGATCACAGTGGAAAAAAAAATATCAACACCAACAAAACATCCCCAAAGCCCACAAAGACATGGACACTAAACAGCATGATGTTGAACTACTACTGGGTCAACACTGAAATCAAAGCAGAAATTAAAAGATTCCTGGAAACAAATGATAATGAAGAAATATTTTACTAAAACCTCTGGGATGCCATGAAAACAATTCTAAGAGGGGAATTTATGTCTCTATGAGCACACATCAAGAAAATGGAAAGATCAGAAGTTGAGAGCCTAACAAATCACCTAAGGGAGCTGGAAAGAGAAGACCACCCAAACCCAAACTTTAGCAGGAGAATCCAAATCACCAAAACATAAGGTCAAATATGGAACATAGAAGACAAATATAGAAAACGTCAACAAAACAAAAATCTGGTTCTTTGAAATAATTAACTAGATTGATAGACCCCCTAGTCAGAATGACCAAGAAAAAGAGAGAAAAAGCCTGAATAAACAGAATCAGAGATACAAAAAATCAAATCACAACTGACCCTGAAGAAATACAAAAGATTATCAGAGATCAATATATGGTACATCTATATGGAAACAAACTTGATAACCTAAATGAAATGGAGGACTTTATACAGTACACAATCTCCCCAGGTTGAAACAAGAAGACATTGAGACACTAAATAGACCAATAACAACCCAGGATATTGACTCTGTCATGTGAAAACTACCTACAAAAATAGCCCTGGACTGGATGGCTTTCTGGCCTAATTCTACAAAACGTACAAGGAGGAGCTGATACCAAACTATGGAGGTATTCCAGGCAATTGAGAAAGATGGAATGCTTCCCAAATCATTTTATGATGCCAACATCACACTGATACCCAAACTGGGTAAAAATCCAACAAAAAAAGAGAACTACAGGTCAATTTCCCTTATGAACATAGATGCAAAAATCCTCAACAATATTCTAGCAAATCAGGACCAAAAAATACATCTCAAAAATCATCCACCATGACCAAGTAGGCTTCATCCCCAGGATACAGGGTCTGTTCAACATCCATAAGACCATAAATGCAATTAAATACATCAACAAAGTAAAAACAAGAACCACATGATTATATCATTAGATGCAGAGAAAGCTTTTGATAAAATCTAGCATCCCTTCTTGATAAAAACCCTCAAACACCTAGGTATAGAAGGAACATACCTCAAAATAGTAAGTGCCGTTTATGACAAACCCACAGCTAACATATTGCTAAATGGACAGAAACTGGAAAATTTTCCCTGAAAACTGCAACAAGACAAGGCTGCCCACTGTCACCCCTCTTGTTCAACTTTGTGTTGGAAGTCCTAGCTAGAGTAATTAGACAAGAGAAGGAAATCAGGGGTATTTAAATAGGAAAAGAGGAAGTCAAGTTATCCCTCTTGGCTGATGATATGATTCTATACCTTGAAAATCCAAGAGAATCTGTCAGAAACCTGCTTGCTCTGATAAATGACTTTGACAAAGTCTCAGGGTACAGAATAAATGTACAAAAGACAGTTGCATTCCTGTACACCAACAACAAGCAGGCAGAGACCCAAATTAAAAGCACAATCCCATTCACAATAGCCACACAAAAAATGAAACAACTCGGCATCTTCCTAACCAGAGTAGTGAAAGAACTTTACAATGAGAATTAAAAAATACTGCTCAAAGAAATCCAGGAAGACACAAACAAATGGAAAAGTATTCCATGCTCATGGATAGGAAGAATCAACATTGTTAAAATGTCCATCCTACCAAAGGCAATCTACAGATCCAATGCAATACACATTAAGTTACCAACATCATTCTTCTCAGACCTGGAAATTCATATATGGAAACATAAATGATCAAGAATAGCCAAAACAATCCTTAGCAAATGTAAAAAAGCAGGAGGTATCACATTTCCAGACTTCAAACTTTACTATAAGGCTACAGCAATCAAAACAGCCTGGTATTGATTCAAGAACAGGCATATAGACCAATGGAACAGGATTGAGATTCCAGAAGCAAAGCCTCAATTTCTCAGGCAACTCATCCTTGACAAAGCCTCCACAAACAACCACTGTGAAGGTGAGAACCTATTCAGTAAATGGTGCTGAGAAAACTGGCTGATCACATGCAGAAGATTGAAACAGGACCCCTACCTCCCACCATACACAGAAATTGACTCTAAATGGATCAAAGACCTAATGATAAAACCTCAAACAATAAGAATCTTAGATAATGCAGGAGACAACCTTATAGAAATTGGAACTGGCAACCAATTCCAATTTAGAATCCTAAATACCCATACCTTAAGAAATAATATGGACAAGTAGGACCTCATCAAACTAACGAGCATCTGCAAAGCAAAAGAAACATCAAGAGAGCAGAGAAACAGCTCACAGAATGGGGAAAAATATTTGCCAACTGTATATCTGACAAAGGCTTAACATCTATGATCTACAAGGAACTCTAATGTGCTTAAAGGAAAAGAACAGCTCCATTAAAAAGTGGGCAAAAGAAATGAATAGACACTTCTCAAAAGAAGATATACAGGCAGCCAACAGACGCATAAAATAGTGCTCAGCCTCACTCATCATCAGAGAAATGCAAATCAAAACCACACTGAGACACCACCTAACCCCAGTAAGAATGGCCATCATTAACAAAGAAATAACAGATGGTGGTGAGGATGCGAGAAAAAGGAACACTTCTCCTAGTGCAACCACTTTGGAAGACAGTGTGGTGATTTCTGAAAGAACAAGAAATTGACCTTCCATATGACCCAGCAATTCCCCTATTGGGAATATACCCTAGGAAACTCAAATCATTCTACAAAAAAGATACCTGCACACGTATGTTTGTTGTAGTTCTATTCACAATAGCAAAAACATGGAACCAACCATGTTGCCCACCAAATCTGAACTGGATAAAAAATGTGGTACATACACGCAATGGAATTTTATGCAGTCATTAAGAAGGACAAATATATGGACTTCACAGTAACTTCGATGGATTTAGAGTTGATCATACTCAGTGATCTATCATAGAAACAAAAAACAGAGTACCATATATTCTCACCCATAAGTCAACCCTGAACAATTATAGTAGTATACTATAAGAAAGGGTTTGGCAATAGGGGGAACCTGTCAGGGGTGGGGGGTTAGTGGGATTAGCAGTTGAGCGAAACTGCTAGGGGAGGGAGTGGAACACCTCATCAACAAGGGTACCCGCATAATCAACGTTTGTATACCTAACCCTGAATTTACCCTACATCTTTATAACAATCATTTAAAAAAGTGATGTTAAAGACATTTAACCCTTTCCCCAGATTACAGTTGTAAATAACACATGCAAAAACCTTCCTGATGGAAGAAGCAGCAATGTTGAACAGACAAATAACAAGTAACAATATTGAATCAGTAATTAAATGTCTCCCAATATTTAATTTGAATGAACTGACAGCTGAATCCTACTAGACTTTTAAGGAAAACTAGTACAAATTATACTGAAGCTAATTTCATGAGATTGAAAAGGAGGTAACTCTTTCTATTAGTTCTATAAAATCAGTATCACCCTAATACCAAAGCCAGGAAAAGACACAACAAAAAAGAAAACTGTAGACCAGTATCCTTGGTGAATATAGATGTAAAAATCCTCAACAAATACTAACAAATCAAATTGACAGCACATTAAAAAAAAAACTTGATTCCTATGTCTCACCATATACAAAAATTAACTCAAGATAGATTAAAGACTTAAATGTCAGACCTGAAACTGTAAAAGTCCTAGAAGAAAACCTCAGAAAAACTCTTCTGGACATTGGACTAGGTAAATTCATTTATGGCTAAGATCTCAAAAGCAAATGTAATAAAAAACAAAATAAATAAGCGGGACTTAAACTAAAAAGCTTCTGCACAGCAAAATAAATAATCAACAGAATAAAGAGACAAACAACAGAATGGGAGAAGATATTTACAAACTATACATTTGACAAAGGACTAATATCCAGAATCAATAAAGAACTCAAACAAATCAGTGGGGGGGGGAAGCCCCATTAAAAAGTGAGCAAATAGCAAGAACAGACTTATCTCAAAAGAAGACATACAAATGACCAACAAATATGCAAAAAAAAAAGCTCAACATCACTAATCATCAGGAAAATACAAATTAAAACCACTATGTGATAACCACCTTACACCAGTCAGAATGACCATTATTAAAAAAAAAAGGATGTTGGTATGGATACAGTGAAAAGAGAAAACTTATGCACTGTTGGTGAAAGTGTAAATATGTAAAACCTCTATGCAAATTGATATGGAGAGTTCTCAAAGAACTAAAAGTAGACCTCTTTGATCCAACAATCCCACTACTTGGTATCTACCCAAAGTAACATAGGTTGCTATGCAAAATAGGCACCTGCACTCATATGTTGATTGCAGCACAATTCACAATGGCAAAGATGTGGCATCAGCACAAATACCCATAAACAGATCAGTGGATTATACAAATTTTATATATGCATAATAAAATATTATATATACATATGCATATCTATAGCTATCTATCTATCTATCTATCTATCTATCTATCTATGTATCTATCTATCTATCTATCTATAATGGAGTACTATTCAGCCATAAAAAAGAGTGAAATAACGTCTTTTGCAGCACCTTGGATGGAATTGGAGACCATCATCCTAAGTGAAGTAATGCAGGAAAGGGAAACCAAATGCCACATGTTCTCACTTATAAGTAAGAACTAAACTAAGGAACTGCAAATGCATACAGTATGGCATAACAGACATTGAAGACTCAGCAGGGGGAGTGTGAGAAGGGGATATGAATGAAAAATCACCTATTAGGTACAATGTGCACCGCTGGAGTTGAATGCTACACATAAAGCCCAAACTTCTTTGCCACTATACAATGCATCCATGTAAACAAAAGTCATTTGTACCCCCTTAAACTATTGAAATAAAAAATTAAAAATATAAATAAAGATTAGAAAACAAAACATTAGAAATACTCCTTATGATCTTTTCCCAAGTGCTCTCCATATCTAGCAAGGGCATGAAACTCTGGCATTCATATAAGAATGAATTTACCCCAGACATTTTTTCAGGTGGTCTTTCAAAAAAGATCCAGCAACAGATAAACTATGCCCATTCTTAGATGCTGGACACTGCTAAGGGAGGGAGAGAGGGAGGGACGAATGGAGGAGGAAGAGGGGCACGTGGCAAAACACTGGGTACCTGGTCCTTGATCCGGGAGAGAGAGGGAGAGCTAGAAGCCCAAACTTCAACTGCATGCAACCTACTTATGTAGTAAATCCTCACTGGTACCCCACAACTCTAAAATTAAAAAACAAAAATCAAAGAGCTGTGACTATTCTTTTAAAAAATGTTTATTTTTAATTATGAATAAATAATAGATAAATATATTTATGGGGTACATGTGATATATGAAATCCATATGTAATGAACAAACTAAGCAATTGGGATATCCATTACCTCAGGCATTTATTATTTGTTTGTGTTAGAAACATTTTAAATCCACTCTTTTATTATATTTTAAAATATATAACTATATTTATTGTTAACTATAGTTGCCTTATTGTGCATAGATCATAGATCTTATTCTTTGTATCTAACTACATTTTTGCACTCATTAACCATCCCCTCTTTATACCTACTCCTAACCCTTCCCAGTCCTTGACAAACATCTTCCTACTCTCTATCTCCACGAGTTTAATTTTTTTTTAGCTCCCACATATGTATTGTATGTAGAGAACATACAATAATTTTCTTTCTGTTCCCGGCTGATTACACTTAACATCATGCCCTCCAGTCTCATCTATATTAGTGTAGATTACAAGATTTTATTATTTTTGTGGTCGAATAATATTCCATTGTGTGTATGTACCACATTTTTAAATCCATTCGTTTGTCAATAGATACTTAGGTTGATGTCATATCTTGGCTATTGTGAATAGTGCTTCCATAAACATGAGAGTACAGATATCTCTTCAGTATACTAATTTTCTTTCTTTTGGATGTATACCAATCTATAGGGATTGCCAGATCATATGATGGTTCTGTTTTTAGTCTTTGAAGAACCTCCATACTGTTCTTCATTGTGGTTCTACTAATATGCATTCTCACTAACAGTGCAGAAGGGTTCTCCTTTCTCCACATCCTTGTAAGCATCTGCTATATTCTGTCTTTTTGATAAAGCCATTTTAATTTCTATGAGATTTTGATTTGCATTTCTTTAATAGTCAATGATGTTGAACATTTTTCATATATCTATTGTCCATTTGCATGTCTTCTTTTGAGAAATGTCTATCAGATCTTTTGCTCATTTTTAAGTTAAATTATTTAGTGTTTTTTTCCTTATGAGTTGTTTGAGTTCCTTATATATTCTGTTTATTTTATCCCATTCTGTGGGTTGTCTTGTCACTTTGGTGACTGCTTCCTTTGTTGTACAGAAGCTTTTTAGCTTGATTCCAGTTGCCCAGTTTTGCTTTGTTTGCTTATGCTTTTGAGGTCTTACTCAAGAAACTTTTGCCTAGATCAATGTCCTAGAGTATTTCCCCAATATTTTCTTCAGAAAATAGTTTCAGAACTTAGATTTAAGTCTTTAATCTATTTTAATTTGATTTTTGTATATGGCAAAATCTGGGTCTAGTTTCATTCTTTTGTATATGGTTATCTAGTTTTCTCAGCACCACTTATTGAAGAGACTCTCCAATCTCCAACGTATGTTCTTGGCACTTTTGACAAAAATGAGTTGACTGTAAATGCCTGGATTTTTATTTTGAGTTCTCTTTTCTGTTGCATTAGCCTATGTGTCTGTTTTTATGTCAGTACTATGCTGTTTTTGCTACTGCAGCTTTTTAGCATAAGTTGAATTTAGGCAATGTGATGTCTCCAGGCAATTTCGGGTCATTTGTGGTTCCATGTACATTTTCAAATTATTTTTTAATTCTGTGAAGAATGTCATTGATATTTTATTTATTTATTTATAACTGGAACTATTTGCTTTATTTAAAACGGGATTTGAAACTTCTAACATATAGAAATGTTTATGATACACCGCATAGCAGCAGTCTTTTACCAATTAAGTAAAAGATGACCTACCCTGTTAAAGACAAATTTGTAAAGTACTTTTCCTTTAATATAAAAAATGTCATGTCTGACTTAATGTGAAGCAGTTTGTTGCATGAGTAGATTACTTACGATTCTTTAGTGTTTAAAAATGCCTTTTCCCCCTGAATTCCTATGTGTAATCAGGTACACGTTTATTTTTCTGAATTAATGGGAAGTGTGGTTTTTCAGCATATACATTGCATTCTTTGGATTTTATCTCTTGTAATCCTCAAAACAGCCCTAGGAAATAGACACTGTTTTAATGTCCATCTTATCCATCTTATGGACACTGGTATTTTCAAAGGATTACATTGAATCTGTGGATTGCTTTGTGTATGGACATTTTCATAAGATTGATTCTTGTAATCCATGAGCATGAAATATCCATTTTTTTGTGTGTCCTCTTCAATTTCTTTCATCGATGTTTTACAGTTCTCATTATAGAGATCTTTTACTTCTTTGGTTAAGATTATTCTTAGGTATTTATTTTATTTGCAGTGATTGTAAGTAGGATTACTTTCTTGGTTCCTTTTTTAGATTGACCACTGTTGGCATATAAAAATGCTCCAGATTTTTAATGTTGATTTTGTGTCCTACAACTTTACTGGACTTGTTTATAAGTTCTAACAGTTTCTTGGTGGAGTGCTTAGGTTTTTCTAAGTATAAGAGAATATTTGGTGTATTTCCAGACAAGGATAATTTGTCTTCTTTCTTTCAAATTTTAATTCCCTTTATTTATTTCTCTTCTCCAATTGCTCTTTATAGGACTTCTAACTGAGTTGAATAAAAGTGGTGAAAGTGGGCATGCTTGTCTTATTCCAGATCTTAGGGGAAAGGCTTTCAGATTTTCTTCATTCTGTATGATGCTACCTGTGGGTTTGCTGTATGTGGGTTTTATCATGTTGAGATATGTCCCCACAATACCCAATTTGCTGAGAGTTTTTCTTTAATCATAAAGAGATACTGAATTTTATTGAATGCTTTTCAGCATCTATTGATATGATTATACAACTTTGCTCTTCATTCTGATGAAAAGATGTATCATACTTATTGATTTGTGTGTGCTGCATCACCCTTGCATCCCTGGGATGAATCTTATTTAATCATGATAAATAATCTTTTAAAATATGTTGTTGAATTTGGTTTACTAGTATTTTGTTGAGGATGTTTCCATCTATGTTCATCAGAGATGCTATTCTATAGGCTTCTTCTTTTTTTTTTTGTATCTTTTCCTGATGTTGATACCAAGGTAATACTGGCCTCATAGAATCAGTTTGGAAGTATTCTCTCCTCCTCGAGTTTTTAAATTGGTTTGAGTAGAATTGGTTTTAGTTCTTCTTTAAATGTTTGGTAGACTTCAACAGTGAAGTCATCAAGTCCTGAATTTTTCCCTGATGGGAGACTTTTTATTATTGCTTCTATCTTGTTACCAGTTATTGGTCTATTCATGTTTTGAATTTCTTCATGGTTCAATCTTGGTAGGTTACATGTATCTAGAAGTTTAACCCCATTTTTTTCTAGGTTTTTCAATTTATTAACAGATAGTTGCTCATGATAGTCTATAATGGTCCTTTGAATTACTGTGATATCAGTTGTAATATCTCCTGTTTTGACCCTGATTTTATTTATTTGAATTAGCTCTCTTCTTTCTTAGTATGGCTAAAGATTAGTCAATTTTGTTTATCTTTTTAAAAAATCTACTTTTTGTTTAGTTGATTTGTATAAAAAAATTAAACTTTATTTATTTTTGCTCTTATCTTTATTTTTTCTTCTATTAAATTTGAATTTTATTTGCTCTTGCTGCTTTAGTTCTTTAAGGTGCATCACTAGGTTGTTTATGTGAAATTTTTCTACTTTTTGATATAGGTGTTTAAACTACCCTTTTAGTATAGCTTTTGCTGTATCTCATAGATTTTGGTATGCTTTGTTTCTATTTTCATTTGCTTCAAGAAATGTTTAAATTTCTTTCTTAATTTCTTCATTGACTCTTTGGCTGTTCAGGAGCATATTGTTTAGTTTCCATGTGTTTGTATAGTTTCCAAAGTTCCTTTTGTTATTCATTTCTAGATGTATTCTACTGGAATAAAAAATATACTTGATGTAATTTTATTTAAAAAAATTTTTTTAAGACTTGTTTTATGGCCAAACATATGATCTATCTTTTGAGAATGTTCCATATGCTAAATAGAAGAATGGTTTTCTGTTGCTGTTGGATGAACTGTGAATTTCTGTTAGCACCATTTGGTTTATTGTGCAAATTAAATTGATTTTTTTGGTTGATATTCTGTTTAGGTTATCTTTCCATTGCTGAAAGTGGGGTATTGAAGTCCCCAGCTGTTGATGTATTGGGTTTTATCTCTCTAACTTTAATAAAATTTGTTTATATATCTGGGTGCTCCAGCATTGGGAACATATATATTTACAATTGTTACATTCTTTTGCTAAATGGACACCTTTATTATTATACAATGACCATCTTTACTTCTTTTTACAGTTTTTGTCTTGAAATCTATTTTACCTAATTTAAGTATAGGTACTCTTGCTCTATTTTGGTTTTCATTTGCATGAGATATATTTCTCCATCCTTTTATTTTTAGTCTATGTGTGTTTCTTGTAGGCAGTATATAGTTAGGTCTTGCTTTTTAATTTATTTAGCCACTCTGGTTTTTGATGGGAGAATGTAGTCTATGTACATTTAATGTTGTCATTAATAGGAAAGGACTTACTATTGTCATTTTGTTATTTGCTTTCTGGTTGTTTTGTTGGTGCTCTCTTCCTTCCTTCTTGCCTTTCTTTCTTTGTGTAAAAGTAATTTTATCTGGTAGTATGTTTGAATTTCTTCCTTTTAATGTTTTGCTTACCTATTATAAGTTTTTGTTTTGTGGTTGCCAGGAGACTTCCAAATAACATCTTATAATCAGTGATTTTAAGCTGATGACAACTCTGATTACAAAGAAAAGAAAAATTAACAAGCAAAGAGTAAATTAAGAAATGCCACACTCACTACATCCTGCTTTTGACTTTTTGTTGCTACAGTTTACATTATTTTATACCGTTTGTCTCACTCTCTCTCTCTTTTTAAACTGTTGCCCTTTATTTTTCCTTATATAATGACAAGTTGCTGGGGCCTAATGTTCTCATATAACAGTAGAAAATCAAAATCTGCTGTCATCTCTTGAAGAACTAAGAATTGCATACAAAAATATTACATAAATTTAAAGGATGAATAAATTTACAGGTGTAAATGCAAATCATTTCCAACTTAAGGCAAGTAACAGCCCATGGTGTTCTGGCAAGGAAATAGTTAGGAAACTGGGTCCCAAGTCTGAAACTTTTCTAACCTTGTTAGACCAGCTGGCAAGACAGAAATGACAAATTTTTCATCTCTTGCCAGCCTCTAGAAAAACCCTGGAATACTCAGCTTTAACACATTAATACCCTGCACAGATCAAGACTCTTGGTCACACACATTTTACCAAACCACTAATGTCTCTTCTATAAGCACATTCTCTCTTAAGTCACGAAGTGACCAAGTCACATATATTAAAGGTTTAAACCAAGGATATGTACAGGGTATTAAACAAATGCCAAGGGAACAGTTAACTTGAATATAAGGTCAAAAATCAGCAACAAGTTCTATGTTCCAGTGCTAATACTGTATGCAACTTTCAAGGACAAATTTATTTTCAAAAGCTTATTCCAGTTTCATGAGGCTAGTGTGAGCTGAATACATTTGCCAGGGCAAATTTATACTTATGAATTGACTCATGCAGCAAATGCTATGCATCTGCTCACAGTTCATTTAGAAGCATTTGTGGTAGACAATGGAGGGAGCCAATTCCTGGTACTCCTGCTTGCAGATCCACATCTGCTGGATGATGGACAGGGAGGCCAGGATAGAGCTGCCAATCCACACTGTGTACTTGAGCTCAGGAGGAGTGATGATCTTGAGCTTGATGGTGCAGGGTGCCAGGGAGGTGAACTCCTTTTGCATCCTGTCAGCAATGCCAGGGTACATGGTGGTGCCACCAGACAGTACTGTGTTGGTATACAGTACTGTCATCCTTTCAGATGTCCTTGTCACACTTCATGATGCAGTTGGTCTCCTGGATGCCACAGGAACAGCGCCTCTGGACACTTTTTTTGAAACACTCATCACCAATGGTGGTCACCTGGCTGTCGGGCAGCTGGTAGCTCTTTTCTAGAGAAGAGGAGGACATGGCTGTGGCCAGCTCCTGCTTGAGGTCTAGGGTGACATAGCACAGCTTTTCCTTGATGTCACGCATGATCTCCAGTTCAGCTATGGTGGTGAAACTGTAGCTGTGCGCAGTGAGGATCTTCATGAGGTAATTGGTTAGGTCCTGGCCAGCTAGGTACAGATGCTTGATGGTATGGGGGAGGGTGTAGCCCTCATAGATTGGCACTGTGTAGGTGACCTCTCCAGAGTCCATGACAATACCAGTGATGCGACCAGATGCACAGAGGGACAACATGGCCTGGATGACTACGTGCATGGCTGGGGTGTTGAAGGTCTCAAACATGATCTGGGTCATCTCTCTGTTGGCCTTATGGTTCAGGGGAACTTCGGTCAGCAGCAGTGGGTGCTCCTCAGGGGCCACGTGTAGCTCATTGTAGAAACTGTGGTGACAGATCTTCTTGATGTCATCCCAGTTGGTGATGATGCCATACTTAATGGGATACTTCAGAATCAGGATGCCTTGCTTGCTTTGGGCCTCATTGCCCGTGTAGGAGTCCTTCTGACTCATGCCCTCTGTAACTCCCTCGTGCCAAGGGCACCTGACGATGGAGGGGAACATGACTTGGGGAGGCGTCATGCCCTGCAAAGTCAACTTTGCACATGCTGGAACTGTTGTCAATAAGGAGCATGGCGATTTCTTTTTTCATTGCGATCAGTGGAGATGCTGGCCGTTGGCCTACAGAAGAACACACAGAGTGGGACAGGGGCAGTGAGTGAAACCCTGTCTATCTTTTAAAAGTTCTTAAAGTTATTACGATAGACTTGTCTTTTAGTCTCCTTACTCAAAACATGACTGTGTTTACACACAACAATTATAGTGTAAGAGTATTCTGTATTTGCCTGTGTACTTACTTTCACCAGTTAGTTTTGTACTTTCAGATGATTTCTTGTTGTTCGTTAAAATCTTTGTTAAACATGTTCTTTTTTTTTCAGATTAAATAACTCCCTTTAGCATTTCTCATCAAATAGGTCTGCTGATGATTAAATCTCTTAGCCTTTGCTTGAGAAAATATTTCTCTTTCATGTTTGAAAGATAATTCGCTGATTTTAAAATTCTGAGTTGGAAGTTTTTGTCCTTTAGCACTTTGAATATATCATCCCACCCACTCCTGGCCTGTATGCTTCTGCTGAGATATCTGCTGCCAGATGTATCAGAGCTCCTTTATATGTTATTTGCTTTTTGTTTTCTCTTGCTGTTTTCAGGATCTTTTCTTTATCCTTGACATTTGAGAGTTTTATCATTAAAACTCTTATTTTAGCCTTATTTGGGCTGAATCTTCTTGGTTTTCTTTGACTGTCCTGTAACTGAATATGCATATGTTTCTCTAGGTTTGGAAAGATCTTGTATTATTTCTTTGAATACTCTCTACCCTGATTTCTCTCTATATATGCTCTAGGACACTGATTTTTAGATTTACCCCTTTGAGGCTATTTTCTGGATCTTGTAGTTGTACTTTATTTTATTATTATTTTTTCTTTTTTCTACTTTGATTGTATATTTTTAAAAAGTTTTTTTTGAGTTTACAATTATTTCTTCTGCTTGATCAATTCTGCAATTGAGATATTTTGATGAATTTTTCAGCCTCAGAATTGCTGCTTGATTGTTTTATGATTTCATTTTTAAAAAAAATTTCTGTGATAGAATTTGGAATTTCTTCTTTGTGTTATTTTGATGTCTGTTAAATTTCCTCAACACACCTATTTTGGATTCCCTGTCCATAAGGTTACATATCTTTGTTACTCTAGGGTTGGTCAAACAGATCTTATTTAAATAGTCTGTTTGATGAAATCATGTTTCCCTGAATAATGTTGATGCTTGTGGATGTTTGTTAATGCCTGGAGAAAGATTTCCAGTAATCCAACAATGTTGGAATATTGTGACCTAAGCCTGTGGTCACTGCAGCCATTTTAGCACTAAGTGGTAACTGCTACTCTTGCAAACTCCTAGATACACAGCCCTGATGGATTTGAGGAAGATAAGGGAGAATTCTCTGGGTTACTAGGAAAAGTCTTGTTTTCTTTCCTCTCTTTTCCCCAAACAGGAGAAGTAGTCTTCATACTGGGCTGTTTGGAGTTGGTGGAGGGATGAAACAAGCACTCTGTGTCCACCACAGCTGACACCTTGCTGGGTTGCACCTGTGGCCTTGCAGACCAGCACACTATGGTGTCTTGCTCACGGCCCACAGTGACTACTGCTTGGCTACCACTGATGTTTAATCAAGGCCTAGAACCCTACTCTTTAGTCAGCATGTAGTGATTCCTTCTAAGGCTGGGTTAGTTCTTAGGAAAGCAGATTTCCTTCCAGCTCAGGGTGGGTTTAGAAACAATACCTAGGAACAAAGGCCTGGAATTTGATGTTTCAGGAATCTTTCTGATACTTTATTTTATTGTGGCTGAGCTGGTGCCCGAGTTGCAAGACAAAGTCTTCTGTAGCTTTTCTTCTCCTTCCCCTCAGTGTAAGGATTCTTTCCCTGAGCTGTGCTGCTTGGAGTTAGGGGAAGGGTGATGCAGACACTCCCTTGGTTGCCGTGGCTAGTGTCATCCTGGATTATATGTGCGCCAAGTTCACTTCCTCTGAGGCAAGTGCAGCACCAGGGCTTGCCTGAGGACTGCAGTCACTGTGGCCTGACTGCCTCCCAAATTTATTCCAGGCCAAAGGCCACTTTAGTCAGCCAATGGTGAGGCCAGCTGTAACTTGAATTCTTTCTGGTGGGATGGAGGATTCCCCTCTGGTGCAAGGCTGGTCTACATGCTTCCTCCCTGGGCACTGCTAGAATTTTGCCTGGTGTGTGTTCCACTGTGACAGGGCAGCACTGAGTTCCAGTGCAAAGTCCCTCGCTTGCTTTGTTCTCCCTCCTCCAAGCACACAGACTTTCTTTCCATGCTGTGCTGCTTGGGGATTGAAGGCAGATGTAGGAAATGCAAGATTGTCTTTCCTACTCTCTTCAATTCTCTTTCCTTGAAATTATGTTAAAAGAATGTATTGTCACTGTTCACCTGATTTTTTCATTCTTTTTGCTTTTTGAGTTGGAGTTTGACTCTGTCGCCCAGACTGGAGAGCAGTGACACGCTCACGGTAACCGCAGCCACGACCTGCTGGGCTTAGGTGATCCTTCCACTTCAGTCTTCCAAGTAGCTGGAACTACAGGCACGTGCCACCACACCAAGCTAACTTTTTTTTTTTAATTGTAGAAACGCGGTCTTGCCAAGTTGCCCAGGCTAGTCTTGGACCCCTGGGCTCAAAGTCACCCTCTCACCTTGGCCTCTCAAAGTGCTGGGATTATAGACGTGAGCCCCGCCCCTGGCCTTTTTTTCCCCCTTCTTATTCTTAAGAAGGTGTTTCTTGCATGGATAGTTGTTCAATTTGGTATTGCACTGGGGAGGCGGTCACTGAGGGTTCTATTTTTCCATTGTGCTCTGCCTTGTCCTTGTCCTTTCTTTTTATTTTTTAAATTTTTTAAAATTTTTTTATTTTTTTGAGTTGGAGTCTCACTCTGTTGCCCAGACTGGAGTGCAGTGGCTGCTCCCGGCCACCGCAGCCTCGACCCGCTGGGCTCTGGCGATCCTTCCGCCCCAGCCTTCCGAGTAGCCGGAATTACAGGCATGCGCTACCACACCCAGCTGATTTTTTGATTTATTGTAGAGATGAGGTCTCGCCTGCCCAGGCGGGTCTCGAACCTGCGGGCTCAGGCAATCCACTCACCTCAGCCTCCCAAAGGCGCGGGATTACAGGCTGAGCCACCGAGCCCAGCTTGTCCTTTCTTTTTAAACATAGCCATTCATGTTAAGTCTGTTGAAAGAGGGAAGATGTGGGCTTCAGTAGGGAACCACAAGATTCAATAGCTGTTCATTTTTTCCTTTGTAAAAGTTTCACCAAGAAAAAATGTTATATTTTGTTTTGTTTTTCTTGGGCTTAAGATTTCATTCCCTAGTGTGTGGCACCAGGCTTTGTTTGAACCAAGTATAATAGCAAAGAACTTCATTGTATTTTGTCACTAAAATCCTCTCTACTCAGGTGAAATTAACACCCTCACATGAAATGTCTTAGAAACAAAACCTACTTCAACATATTTCATTAAATCTGAGTGGTGGATGATAGGAATGTTATTGAATGTTTGGATATTATAATTATAAATGAGATATTGACTGAGGGAAACAGAATGGGCTCTCTCTTGGAAAAGTTCAGTCAGGTCTTGCCCACTGCAGGGACAAGCTTTCTGTGTTATTCCATGATAAGATTCGACCTTGCTCATTTCAATTCTGATTGAATGCAATCACATTCCCCTGTGCTCAGCCTTATTCATTGAGGAGGATAGCTGCCTACAGGCAGGCCCTGACTTTTGGGAAGGCCCTGAAGATATCTTGGCTGGATTTTGATTGCACTATTTAAATTAAGTTCAGCATCCTGGAAGAAAAAAATGTGTCATAAGGTGTTAGCTAAAAGATGGAATCTACTCGGGTGTCCCGGACAAAGAATTTAATCATTTAAAATCAATATCCCATGTTAATAATGAATTAACAATAGCATTATTATATTAGCTGTAGTCTGGGTGATATAATATGTTCCAGACACTGTGATAAGTGTCGCACCTCATTTAATCATCACAATAACCTTATGAATTAGCTATTATTATCATTCCCATTTTCCTTTGTAAATAATTTATTTATTTATTATAGAGCTTGGGGTACAAGCATTTACAACATAAGTAGGCTGCATGCAGGTGAAGTTTAGGTTTCTAGGTAGCCCTTACTCCCTCTGGTAGTGGACCAGGTACCCTTTGTGTTGTCATGGTATCTGTTCTTCCTGGTATGTCTTGTAGAATTAAGTTGGGAGGCCATCTGGTCCAGGACTTTTTTTGGTGCAGAGGTTTTGATGACTGAGTTAATTTCCTGAATTGTTATTGGTCTGCTGAGTTTCAATTTCTTTTTGTTTCAACCTTGGGCGGTTGTATGATGCCATAATATCCTCCATTTCCTTTAGATTTTCTAGTTTATTTGCATACAGATGTCCATAGTAATCTCTCACAATCTTTTGGATTTTTTTCAGGGTCAGTTGTGATATTGCCTTTTTCATTACTCATTGTGTTTATTTGGACTTTCTTTCTCTTTTTTTTAGTCAGTCTGGCCAGGCGTCAATCAATCTTATTTATACTTTTAAAGAACTAGCATTTTGTCTTGTTGATCTTTTCTATAATATGTTGTCATCTATACATTACAATTGTGAGTTTATCTTGGTGATCTAAATTTTTTACTGAAATTAGGAGTTAGAAGATCTTGTCTTTCCAGATCTCTTAGGTGTGATGTTAGACTGTTTACTTGTGATCTTTTTATCTTCCTGATGTGTGAGTGTGCAATGCTGTGAATTTTTCTTTTATCACTGGTTTCATGGCATCCCAGAGATTCTGATAAGATGTGTCTTTGTTTTCGTATGTTTCGAGGATTCTTTTAATTTTTGTCTTGATTTCTGTGTTGACCCAGAAGTCATTCAGCAACATGTTGCTTAGTGTTCATGTCTCTATGTGTTTTGGGGGGGATCTTGTTTGTGGTGAAATTTATTTGTATTCCTTTGTGATCTTAGAAGATGCATGGCATTATTTTGACCTTTTGAAATTTATTCACACTTGATTTATATCAAGAATGTGACCAATCTTGTAATATGCTCGATGTGTTGATGTGTAGAATATATAATCTGTAGTTGTTGAGTGGAGTGTTCTGCAGATGTCTATTAAATCCATTTGATCAAGTGTTGAGTTAAAGCTCTGGATATCCTTGTTGGTTTTTTTGCCTCAATGATCTACCTAGAGCTGTCTATGGTTTATTTATGTCTCCAGCTGTGATTGTGTGAGTGTCAATATTCTCTTTTAGTTTTCTTGGTAGTTGTTTTATAAAACCAGGTGTTCCTTTGTTGAGTGCATATATGTTTGAAATGAATGTTTCTTTCTTGTGGATTGAGCCCTTTAACATTATGTAGTGTTTTTCTCTGTTCTTTTTAACTTTTGATAGTTTGACGTCTGCTTTGTCTGATATCAGAATAGTTGCTCCTGCTTTTTTCTACTTTCCATTTGCCTGAAAGGTTGATTACAGCCTTTCACTTTGAGCCTTTGGGTATCCTTTGCAGAGAGGTAAGTCTTCTCAAGGCGGCAGAATGTTGGATTATGTTTCTTTATCCAGTTTGCCACTCGATGCCTCTTCAGTGTTACATTCTGTCCATTCACATTGAAATGTAGTTCTGGCTACTTGGAAAGCTGCATTGAAATGTGTGGGTTTATCCCTGTCCTAGGGCTTTTAGGGGGTTTCTTTGCTTTTTACTTTTATATTTATATATGTGTGTATTTTCACGTTTGTGAGTACTCTGCATACTCTGTTAACTCTGTGCTTGCCTGTACTTTTGTGTTGGATTGATCTTTTTTTGTTTCTCTGTCCAACACATTTTTTGTTTTTGAGTTGGAGTCTCACTCTGTCACCCAAGCTAGAGTGCAGTGGCATGATCACGGCCACCTCAGTGTCAACCTGCTGGGCTCCAGTAATCCTTCTGCCTCAACTTTCCAAATAGCCAGAACTACATGCATGCATTACAATGCCTGGATAATATTTTGATTTATTATTGAGATGAGGTCTCACCATGTTGCCCAGACTGGTCTCGAACCTGTGGGTTCAAGCAATCCTCTCACCTTGGCCTCCCAAAATGCTGTGATTACAGGCTTGAGCCACCATGCCTGGCCTGTTCAACACATTCTTAAGCATCTCCTGAATGGCTGGTCTGGAGGTAGCATATTCTTTTAGGTATTGGATATCTGGGAAGGATTTTAATTATCTGTCACTGATGAAGCTTAGCTTGGCAGGGTAGGAAATTCTTGACTGGAATTGCTTATCTTTGAGAATGTTAAAAATAGAATTTCAGTCTCTTCTGGCTTGTAGTGTTTCTTCAGACATGTTGGAGCAATTCTGATGGGTCTTTACTGGTAAGTGGTCTGATTTTTATTTCTTGCTGCCTTTAGAATTTTGTCTTTTATGTTTACGTTGTGAAGGTGGATTACTATGTGTCTTGGAGATAGTCTTCTCATGTGATACCTTGCAGGGGTTCTCTGAATCTCTTGCACTTGAATGGTTGCCTCTCTAGTGATGACTCCATTGAATGCTTGTTCATGGTGTTCTTAGTTTCCTCTTCTGCTTTAGGGATATCAATTAGGAATAGATTTGTCTTCTTGACATAGTCCCACACCTCTTAGAGGATCTGTTCACTTTTTCTGAACCTTCTTTCTGTGTTTTTGACAGACTGAGTTAGTTCCATATTTTGGTCTTCAAGCTCTGAGATTCCTTCCTCTGATTGATCTTGTTTCCTATGATTGTTATTGTGTTTTTAAATTCCAGGATGAATTTCTTCAATTATAGAATTTCAGAATGGGACTTTCTGAAGTTGGTCAATTCCAGTTTTACTTTCTATATGACTTTGGTGAGTTTTGCTTCTAGTTTAGCTTCCTGTGGTTCTCTTTGCTCATTTTAGCCACTCAGTCTCTGAGTTCTGTAACTGTCAGAGGAAGGTTATTCTGGGCAGGGAAGGGATGACTTCCATTATTTGTACACTAATAGTTGCTTTTTCAGGCAATGTCTCTTTAAGAATTTTAGGATTCCCTGTGTGTCTTCCTTGATTCTTCTTCATTTGTGAAAAGCAACACTTCCCTCTTTATCTTTCTTCTTTGGTTTTGTTGTTTGTTAGCTAGTTTATGTCTTTTTGTTCTAGAGCTTTTTTGGTTATTCAATATAGAGCACTCAGTGAGAGAGAAAGAGGGGGGTATTTGCTTTTGCTCCATGCTTCACCCTGAAAAAAGCTGTTCTGTTGCAGAGAGCCAGGGCATGTCAGGATCACTTACTCCCTCTTGTACATAGGGTACACAGGGCAGAGCTTCATTTTCTACATGAGCCTGGTGCACAGCAGGAGATAGGATGCCCAGGTTCCAGCATCTCCCATTGTGACACTCTGCTTTCTGATCTCTATGTGTTTGAAAAGACTTCTGCTGGGTTCAGGGTACTTCACCTGTTCAAAACTGTTCATGGTGCCTGTCTCTATTGGCGGTTGGGTTCTCACTCTCTGCCTTGCTTTGTGAGAGAGGCATTGGTCTGCTGTTCCACAATGCCCGTCTTGGATCCCCCTATTGTTTTAGTTTGTTTTTTGAGATGAGGGTCAAAATTGTTAAAGTGATTTGACCAAAACCACATGACAAACTGCTATG
Source organism: Carlito syrichta (assembly GCF_000164805.1). Lineage (NCBI taxonomy): Eukaryota > Metazoa > Chordata > Mammalia > Primates > Tarsiidae > Carlito > Carlito syrichta. Next base: position 11,226 of record NW_007255878.1, on the reverse strand, counting down.
ACTTAAGCTCAAAATTGTCTTGTCCTAAGAAGTCAGAGTTAGAGCGTACACATGTGCATATGTGCACGTGTGCACACACACACACCCTGAATATTTATTTACATCTGTGTCTGCCCCTTTTTCTATTAAATGTAATGAGTTCTTACTGATAGCATTAATTCCAGCTCCACAGACAGGTTCCACCCTTGTCTCCTCTCTCTCCATTCTTACAACTCTATCTTGCATAGTATTTGTGCAGATTAAATGTAATGGTATATATGAAGCCCTCAGCTCATTTCCTGAGTGTAATAGCCATCCTGCTATGCGATACCTCATGTGAACTGGAATACGGTGTCCGTTTTGTAAGTTGGACAACTCAGTAAATGGAGTGTGGCTGGATTTTAGCTCTTCCTCACCTCATTGGCTGGACCTCTTTGTTGTAGTGTACAACCAAAGTAAGACTACATGGAGGCCTCGAAGAGTCAGCATTCAATAAGTGGTCAATTATTTCCAACCAAGGTCACGTACTGCAGGAAAATAGAATAGATATATATATAAAGAACTTATGACTATTATAATTTTTTTCTTGAAGTATATTTCACAACTAATAGGGCAGTGGGATGAAAAGTGTTACAAAGAGTTTTAGCTTGGGTGGGAAATCAATGTAATCTAGAGAGTTGTCAATATCACCAATTATATCTCATTGGGAGTAATTGAAAGTGGTTTAACTGCTCTATTACAGATCATTTGTTTTTAACCTGATGCCTGACTATATGTCACTCTAAGCTCTGAATCAGAAGCAGGTTGAAATAAAAATAAAACTTATACTTGTCTTCCAGAAGCTTGGTTAGCAGCCAAAATGTAGCTGATCTATCTATAATGTAGAGTACATAATTCAAAATGACATTGGAGGTGAGGGGAAAAAGCCTTGCCTAATTTCATGTACATGGACAGTGAAGTTTGCTGACAGATTTATGAGCTTTAATCTGCTAAACAATTCTCTGCTGAATTTTTTCACTAGTTTGAAGGGAGGCAAATCAGCTCATTTTCAGGTCTTTTGGATGAACTCTTCTCAGGACATATTGGATTTTAAATCTGCCAGAGAGAAACCAATTAAATTTGACTCAATACTACAAATTGTCACAGTCTAAGGTGCTGAAAAATGTCACAGAGTTCTCCAATTGGGTGTGTAGTGTAAAAGACGGCAAGGCGATGATGACCACCACATCTTCATCAGGAACGGTGTGGAGGCAGTGTGGACCATCAATTCTCCTCTTGAAGGTGCTCATGTAATTTGAGTGACACAAAACTTCAGGTCATTGTGACAACTGCTCAGCTTTACAGTATTCTTTTTTTAACCTTTCAATTGGGGATAGAACTGAAATAACTCAGAACCATATATTCTTTCATCACTCAAGCCAGGTGCCAGTGACATCTAAAGAGTGCTTTGGGAAAATGCTAAAAATTAAGGAATATCATCCAAGTATACAAGAGAAAAGCAGAGGCAACAGTGTTGTTCCCAGAGTTGATATCTCTCATCCATATGCTTTCCAGAGTTTCAAAATTCTCAGGCTGAAACAGACAACACATTGTATATTAGACAGGGATACAGGCAGATTTTAAAGGAAATGGCTCATATGACTGTGGGGATTGGCAGATCTGAAATCTATAAGGCAGGCTGGCAGACTGAAAACCCAGGCAGGAGTTGATGTTGCAGTCTTGCAGAATTACTTCTCTGGGAACTCTCAGTTTTTCCTTTTAAGGCTTTTAACTGATTGGGTGAATCCTGCAAACATTATTGAGGGCAATCTGCGTTTACTTAAAATCTGATTGTAGATGTTAACCACATCTAGAAAATATCCTCAGAGGAGCACCTAGTTATGCTTGATTAAATAATTGGGTTTTGTGGCTCAACCAAGCTGACTCATAAAACTAGCTATCACATAGTCTTTGCTCTTATGCCCTATCTTCTGAAGGTGATGGCAAAGTAAAAAGGTCAAGCCTAATGAATTCTCTATGGTTTATTTTCCAGTCATTTTCTCCCCCTAAATAGTGCTTCAATCTACATACCCCTATCAAGGAGAAGAGGAATGAACCGTCCATGAGATAATTCTGAAAGAGCCTAGCACATAGGGTACATCTCGTAAGTGGCCAGTAAGTGAGTTCTCCTTTCTTCCTCATGTAGGATCCCTACCCCTCTCCCACTGTACGGAAGAAGTAGGTTAATTCTGTCCAAAGGAGAGCAGGACCTGAGACTTCCCTGGGTTGATCCTTCATTAACTGTCAAGGTTCAGGAATCACCCTCATTTGTCACCCTCAGTCTCCTACCACAGATGAGAATGAAATATCATCACCCTGGGGGTGTGTGGGGGATCCCAGATAATTCCTTGTTGATTTGTGTGCAGGCAAAGTAGATGTTGCTGTTGACTGACCATCCTGGGAAAGGCTTTCCTGCCAACTCCTGAGCATCAGGTGGACCACAGAGGTTAGGTATAGCTTTAAGCTGAAACAGATCAGAGTTTGAACTCAGTTCCGTTATTTGCCAGCTGTGATACAAGAGACAAATGCAATTTCTCCATTAGTAAGATGAGAGCAATATATCAATTCTGTAAGGTTAAGGTAAGGTTTAAATGAGATACTATGGGAAAAACCTGGTGTAGTGCCTGGAACTGAGTAAGAACATGACACCTGCTAACTGTTATTGTTTTGACTTAAAATTCTACCACCTAAGAAGCATGCTTTTACCTTAAATCCTCTGTACAAATGCATCTGTTTTAGTGACATCAGATAGAGATACACATTACATGACCAACACCCAGTGTGAATCAATATCCCAGGTCACTTTTTTATATGAGAGAAATAATCTGTGAATGCTGGAGACGCCAGAGGTGAAAATGCAGAGAAAGTATACATAGATTTTATTCAGAATTATCTAAGACTCAGAAAGATTTGTATTTCTTTGTGTGTATGTTGGAGTCTTACTCCATTATCCAGGCTGGAGTGCAGTGGCAAGATCACAGCCATCCCAGCGTTAGCTTGCTAGACTCTGGCGATCCTTCCACCTCAGTCTTCCAAGTAGCCAAAACTACTGGCTCACGCTACCACATCCGGCTCATTTTTGATTGATTGTAGAGATGAGGTCTCCCAGTTGCTGGGGCTGGTCTTGAACCCTCGGGCTCAGGCAATCCACTCACCTCAGCCTTCCAAAGTGCTGGGGTTACAGGCTGAGCCACCGAGCCCAGCCAATTTGTATTTCTTAAGAAGAAAAGTTGGGGGTTCCTTACCAGAGGCTACCTCATTATCACCAACATGTGGCCCAATAGCAATCCCCAAAGCTATGTTGTGGTTAGGATGCAGGGTAGAAGAAATTATATTGCAAAATAAAGACAATTTAATTCTGTTCTATAAAGGGTAACCTCAAAACTGAGGCTCAGTTCATCAGTCTAGAATGGGAAAAATGGATAAAGAAAAAGAAAAGGGAAGACAGAGAAGCTCAAGGGCTGAGAATAATTCTCTGACTTTTAGCTTTCAACATCAAGGCCTTTTGAATTCACAAAGGTTTTCTAAACAGAGCATATATAAAACAAAATATCAGAGAATTGTTTTAAAAAACCAGCACAGAATTCCTTCAGTTCACAAGACTCAAAAATCTGAAGCAAATTAAAGTTGCATGATGGTTTCAAGTGTGTTGGTGTAGAGTCAGATGGCCTGGGTGTGAATGTCAGGTGGAGCACTGGCTAGTTTGTGAGCCAGGCCTCAGGTTCTGCCTCTGTAAAATGGGAGTAATCATCATCATCATAATGCCTAACTCACAGATTTCTTATGAAGACTAATGTGAATATACAAATAAAGTACTTAACTAAGTGCTTGACATCTAAGAACTCAATAAATTTCTCTTTTTATCATCGTCATCATCATCAGCATCCAACTCACAAAACAAGAAACAGTGGTACCAGAAATGAACTTATAATGGGGAGTGGTGGGAAGGTATCATTTATAGCAAATCGGAGTTCACTCTGCATTATCCCAGATAAACCTGCAGTCAAGATTTGATTAATTAAAACTCAGATATTGTAAGATTAAGTCAATGTAGAGGCATTGAAAGACTATGGAAATAAATCCAAGAACAGAATTTGCAGCTAGAAACAAAGATGCTGCCTCACATAGATGGTACCTCAGTGACTAAACAACACCATAGCATCATTAAATTCTTCTGCAATAACAGACAACTGATTTTAGGGTTTATAATCCCAAATAGCCTGCAGAAGTCTTTGTTCAAGAAAACATGGGTTTAGGATTCTCAATAGGAGAAGTAAGTATTCTAGACAGGGCAGGCAGCTGTAGGTTTTTGGGAGCATTAATTTTACTTAGTATCACAAATGTTTAAATGCTGCAAATACGTACAAGCATGAAAAATGGGAGAGCACAAAGTGACCATTAGGATTATAATACATGTGCCAGAAAGTCATCAAATAATCTCTGCAAATATAGGGACTTATAAATACTAAATAATTCCACCTCTTATTACTACTAATAATGTGTCATCTGGCCAAAGCAGTTCCTTAAGTACTTTATGTTCTCCACTAGAATCAAGTCATTAATTCCACTTATATAGTTAATAGGAAAGACTTGAGTCCAAATTACGTTCCCTGAAAGATGTATTAGAATTAGGGCAAAGGAAGATCCCTTTTTTGTTTTTTTCCTCTGCAGATGTAAAGTTGATTTTCCATCCAACACTTTTTGCCCATGAGTTCTACTTTGAATACTGATTAATACCCTGGTAAGAAGTGACTACTACAGCTCATGGTGGTTTTGAATTGGACAACCCATGCACTGCTGGAACCCCAGCATAACCGTCATCTGCTAATAAGCCTCTTCTTCCACACTCCTATTTCAAGCAGCCGGAGGAGTCAGGATTTTCCTGTGTGCTAGTGAAATAGGAAAGAGAAGCAGAATGCCAAATGGCATGCCCTTCTCAAATTCTACAAGGCAATTACCCCATAACTCTCTTTTAAAATGGAAGGCAATAAAGCCAAATAGCTTGGAGTGTGAGTCAGACAGACCTACTTTGCATCAGACCTCACTGTTATCTGAATGCTTTGCATCACAGCATGCCATTATCTGAATAACTCATTATTGGTTAAGTTCCTTAATGTCTTTCACACCAAGTTGTCACCTCTTTAAAGGGAAGACTGGGCCTTTGATATGGGTATAGTAGTAGTAAGTTCTTTTAGGTTTATTAGGATAAGTATTATTATTAGAAAGAAGGAAAGGAAGAAAGGAAGACAGGCAGAGAGAGAAAGAAGGTTCCCTGAAGTTTCACTGCTTTCCTACAGGAGTCTGTCTTTGTGACCCTAAACAGAGCAGCAGCGTTCTCCTAGGAGACAGACCTAAGGAAATTTGAGCAGCAATAACACCTGCTTTGGGTTTTGGTAGGAAATGTATTTTGAGCTTGTTTAAAGACTACAAAGAAGAAGATGCTGAGTCTGTCTTGTGTCCATACTCTCAGCAGAGGGTATCTTGACTGAACCAACTTATCCTTGCTTTACAATTATAGGAGGAGGTGATAGCAAAGACACCTAATGCAGCTTAAATGACGGCCAGCCACTCTGGCTACATGTGTAAACAAATAAATAGTTCCACTTGGGAATTTGCTCAGAAATACATGAAGGAATTATCACTTCTTGAATTCAGGGGGGCTATTTCAAAAAAACGAGAGAAGTTTTCATGAAACTCATGAAGGAAATTTCACCTGTAACTGTAACCCCACTGTAACTGAGCTAAAAAAGCTGATAAAGGTTTTTCAATATGTTTTCTACCAAAAGCTTCCAAATTATGCTATATGAGAGGTTTCACAACCAGAAGATGAAGGTCATCATCATCAACAGCCACATGTTTATTGAATTCTTCCTATGTGCCAGGAACAGGACTAATGCTTTAAAATATTTTCTCTTTTATTTTATAAAACAATCTCATCTTTTGGGTAAGGAAACTGGGCTGCATATTTCAAATTTCAAAGCCATGCTGCCAAATGCCAAACTGGGATTTGAACCTATATTTTTGCTACTTTAAATTGTCTATTTTTTAACTGCTATGGTCTACTTTCTTTTTAGAGATAGTGTCTCCCTCTGATGCCCATGTTGGGGTGCGGTGGTATAATCATAGTTCCAACTCCTGGGCTCAAGCAATCCTCCTGCCTCAGCTTCTTGAATACCTGAGACTATAGATGCACGCTACCACGCCTGGTTCATTTTAAAATTTTTTTGTAGAGAGGGGTCTTTCTATGTTGCCTAGGCTAGTCTTGAACTCCTGGCCTCAAGTGATCCTTTCACCTCAGTCTCCCATGGTGCTAAAATTATAGGCATAAGCTACTATGTCTGGCCTACTGTCTTTTACAAGCAAGAGCTTATGCGTGTGCGTACACACACACACACACACACACACACACACACACACATACACGCATAATACCCCTTCCACAGTGAGAAATTTAAATGGCAAAAAAGACAGAGATATTAGTGACATCCACAAAGGATGAAGGAGGTGATTTCTGGGTTCTTGATGGTGACTCTAATGATAGTTTTCCCCCTGGTATTAGGTAAGATTTGGTATAAAATGGAAGATTTGTTAGAAAATGGAAGCCTTTTGTTCAACAAGCACATGCCCACTGGACTCTGGGAACAGGTCTGTAGCGGGATTACCTGCTTCCTTCTGACAGGATGGCTGGAGATAGGGTAGGGGATAGGCATCATGGTGATGGTATCTTGCTACTGGGCACTTCCCAGTTAACTATTCCCAGAGCCTCTCTAAAGGCACCAGTTCTGCTGCAGGAGAACAGTGATCACTGCCTGATAGCAAAGAGCAGACATTAGATTGTCCCCAAGAGACTGGAGTGAATTGTGCTACTAAGCAGTACCGGGCTATATGGAAACTGCTTCAGCCTCCTCCTTCAGAAATTCTATATTGAGCTAAGAATCAGAATTCACCCTCACAAAAAAAATGAGGCCCTTACATAACATGTGCTGCTCACTGGCATTTGATAAACTACCTAATATGTTGACTATGTAATAACCTAACATATTTACAATATAATTAAAGATTAGAATGAAAAGATTCATTCCTACTTGACCCTTCCCCTTCAAGTTTCCTTTCTCGGTAACTGCTTTTTAGTAGTTTTTTTAATGTATCCCTCTGGCTTTTTTTTTTTTTTTTTTTGAGTTGGAGTCTCACTCTGTTGCCCAGACTGGAGTGCAGTGGCCACTCCTGGCCACTGCAGCCTCGACCGGCTGGGCTCCAGTGATCCTTCTGCCTCAGCCTTCTGAGTAGCCAGAATTACGAGTGTGCGCTACCACGCCTGGCTAATTTTTTGATTTATTGTAGAGATGAGGTTTCGCCTGCCCAGGTGGGTCTTGAACCCGCAGGCTCAGGCAATCCACTCACCTTAGCCTCCCAAAGGCGTGGGATTATAGGCTGACCAATGAGCCTGGCTATCCCTCTGCTTTTAAAAATTTAAAATTTTATTTATTTATTTTTAAGTTAACAAACAAAAATTGTATTTATTTATCATGTATATTTTGAAATATATATACATTGTGAAATAACTATATTGAGCTATGGAGGTAATATGCATTACTTCCGATCTTTTTATGATGAGAACACTTAAATTCTTAGTGATTTTCAAAAATATAATACATTGTTATTAACTGTTTCACTATGTTGTTCAGTAGGTCTCTTGAACTCTATTCTCCTATCTACTGAAATTCCTCTCATCTAACTGAAATTTTGTAATCTTTGACCAACATCTTCCAAGCATGCTCCCATCCCCTGTTTTTTAATGCAAACAAAATATGCTTATCAATTTATTTTCTTTTTTTATGCAGGAAATAGCTCATTGTTCTATGTAATTGCTTCCTCCCCTTCAATTAGCAGCATTCCTTTTTTTAAGAACATCAGAAGATTTTTCATTTTTAAAAAACAGGTGCAGGGCAAGATGGCGACAGGGCAACATGGTCTGTAAAGCCCTCTGCAAAGGAGATCTGCAGTGGGTCTCTGACTATCGCCCTGGGGGGCTGTGGACCCCAGCAATGCAGCCTGCTCTTCATACAGAGCTTGACCATTGCCACCGCTGGGGCATTGCGACAGACTGGACAGTCACTGCGGCACAAACAGTGCTGCTGCCACCGTCGCAGTCACCCACCCCCTGCTGCCACCACTGCCACTGCCGCGGCTGCGGTGACCTCCATGACAGCAGTAGCACATCGTACAACCCGGGCCAGAGGTGATCCACTTCAAGCCACTTCACGGAAGATATGCTGGGATCGCTGCCACCTCTCCTGTGACCAAGCAGTCCTGCCCACCTGCCATGGGTCTCCTGTTGTCTGCCCTGAGGCAGGCAGCCATCTTGTTCCTGTCTGGCCACACCCCTCTGGGGTGAGCAGCTGAGATAGCACGACCTGCTGGTGACTCAAGGTAACAACATTAAAATGGGAGAAACAAGCTTGATAAAGACATAAACCAGAGTGCTGGACGGAGGGTAATCTAAACTGTCCTTCACAGCAGACCAGGGGCAACTTACCCTAACTGCAAACTAATTTACCAGCTTGAAAAGAAAACTAGAAAACAGACCTGAAAGGACTTTGGACTTAAACAAAATGTCTCAGAGTGTGCTTCATTGATTCTATTAGTTTAATGACTTAATTCTATTCCTACTGTATTGTTCCCTTTTTTCTTTTTTCCTTTTCCTTTCCTTCTCTTTTCTTCTCTCTGTAAATCATATATTTGTATAGAGGTACAGCACACTAATAAGGTGGTTGGTTAGCTTGTATGTTAGGATCACTATATATTTCTTTTATTTTTTATTTCTTGTGTGAGAGTCGGTTCATCTGTAGCTGTGGTCTATTATTTTTATCTGTTTCAGTATAGGCCTCTCTCTCTATTTGTTGGCACACTCATTTGTTTTCCCCCTTACTCCTCTATCTCTCCACTCCCCTCTGCAACCCACTATCTGCTCCATTCTCTCCTCTCTGCTAACCACATTTTATTTCAGGGAGTAAACCTACAACCCCAATGCATGGACAGATTCCAGGGTAGTGGGAAGTGGGTTCCACATTATCCACACACCTGTCAGTGAATACCAGGACCTGCAGATAGATTTTAAATCACAGCTCCCCCCTTAAGTAAAAATCAAAACTGCAAAAAGAACAACCTCCAACCTATAGTGCAACTCCAGAATTGAACAAAGTAAGAGGGCATACATAAAAAATAGGAGATTGAACAAACAGAAGTAAAACCAATCCCTTTACCCCTGAATAACAGAATTAAGATGGTGACATGGAGGGAAAGAAAAAGTAGGGAGGGTGAAAAACTGCAAAAATGAAGAAAAACCAAAAGAAGAATATAGGTCTCACACAGACCCCTGGGAAATCAGACACTGAGAAAACAGATTCTGGAACACAAACAATGAAGAACCCCCAGAATGACTGGTT
>NW_007255878.1:0-854 GCF_000164805.1 Carlito syrichta | reverse complement strand
AACAGGAACAACTCTGTAAGAACCTTATGACAGGGATCAACTCTTGAATTTCAATTATTAGCCTAAATGTGAATGGACTAAATGCACCACTGAAAAGACATAGAATGGCAAAATGGGTAAAACATCATCAGGCAACAATCTATTGCCTTCAACAGATTCACCTCACCAGAAAGGACACCCACAGACTCAAAATAAGAGGATGGGAAACAAACTTTCAGGCGAACAGTATACAAAAGAAAGGAGGAGTAGCGATCTTAATTTCAGACAAAATACCCTTCAAGCTATTAAAAATCAAAAAAGATACAGAAGGCCAATACATAATGATAAAAGGCTCAATCCATCAACAAGAAATATCTATTCTAAACATATATGGACCCAACATAGGTGCACCAACTTTCACAAAGCAACTTCTTGGAAAACTAAAGAAAGATATAGACTCTAACACTATCATAACTGGGGACTTTAATACCCCACTCACAACCCTAGACAGATCATCAGGACAAAAAATCAACAAGGAGATCTGGAACCCCAATGTGACTTTGGACCAAATGGACTTAATTGATACCTACAGAACACTCCATCCAAAGACCACAGAATACACATTCTTCTCATCACCACATGGAACATATTCTAAGATCGACCACATACTCGGCCATAAATCAATCATAAGCAAATTTAAAAGGACCGAAATTCTACCAAGCACCTTCTCAGACCACAGTGGAATAAAAATAAACAAAGTCCCCAACAAAGTCCCCCGAAAACCCACAAAGACATGGACACTAAACACCAACAAAGTCCCCCGAAAACCCACAAAGACATGGACACTAAACAGCATGATGCTAAACAACTCCTGG
>NW_007255877.1:59172-59886 GCF_000164805.1 Carlito syrichta | reverse complement strand
TTTTTTTGAGTTGGAGTCTCACTCTGTCGCCCAGACTGGACTGCTGTGGCCGCTCCTGACCACCGCAGCCTCCACCTGCTGGACTCTGGCAATCCTTCCACCTCAGCCTTCCAAGTAGCTGGAACTATAGGTGCGCGCTAACATGCCTGGCTAAGTTTTTGAATAATTGTAGAGATGAGGTCTCACCACATTGCCCAGGCAGGTCTCGAACCTATGGGCTCAGGCAATCCATTCACCTCAGCCTCCTAAGGCGCGGGATTGCAGGCTGAGCCACCGAGCCCAGCTCTGAATATTCATTTTTTTCATGATAATTTTTCCTAGTTATGTTGGTAATAAATATTTAATTTATTCATACTTTTAATTATCCTTTTAAATTTATTAAACACTATGCAAAAACCTTTTTTAAATTTTTTTATTTTATTTTAAAATCAATATTTTTTATTATGATATTGTGGGGTACAGCTAAGAGTTAGATATACAAATATGCTTCGTTCAGGTCCCCTTGTTGATAAGAGGTGTCTCCCCGTCCCCAGACAGATGTTTACTACCCTTAGTCCCATCTCCCTCCCCGCCCCCCATAGTTTCCCACCACTTTCAGTCATTTTCTTATGGTATTATATTGGATGATCAAGGTCCACTATTTGAGTGAGAACATGTGATACTCAGATCTTTGTTTCTGTGAGAGGTCACTCAGTATTAAAGACTCTAGTTCCA
>NW_007255877.1:46633-57651 GCF_000164805.1 Carlito syrichta | reverse complement strand
TTATATCCTGAGACTTTGCCAAAGGCCTTTATCAGTGTAAAGAGGTTTTTGACAGATTCTTTTGGGTTTTCAAGGTACATAATCATGTCATCTGCAAAGAGAGATAATTTGACTTCCTCTTTTCCTATTTGGTTACCCCTGATTGCCTTCTTGTCTCTGATTGCTCTAGCCAGGACTTCTAATACTATATTGGACAGGAGGGGTGAGAGTGGGCATCCTTGTCTTGTTCTAGTTTTCAGGGGAAATGGTTCCAATTTTTGTCCGTTTAGGAGTATGTTGGCTGTGGGTTTCTCGTAGATCGCTTTTACTATTTTGATGTATGTTCCCCATATGCCTAGATGTTCAAGGGTTTTTATCAAGAAGGGGTGCTGGATTTTATCAAAAGCTTTTTCTGCATCTAATGATATAATTATGTGGTTTTTGTTTTGACACCTGTTGATGTATTTAATTACATTTATGGTTTTACGAATGTCAAACCAGTCTTGCATCCCAGGGATGAAACCTACTTGGTCATGATGTATGATATTTGAGATGTGTTGTTGAATCCGGTTTGCTAGGATCTTGTTGAGAATTTTAGCATCTATTTTCATCAAAGATATTGGCCTGTAGTTCTCTTTCTTTGTTGGATCTTTACCTGGCTTGGGTATCAATGTGATGTTAGCTTCATAAAATGATTTGGGGAGGGTTCCATCTTTTTCAATCGCCTGAAATACCTCCAGTACAATTGGAATCAGCTCCTCCTTAAATGTCCTGTGGAAATCTGCTGGAAAGCCATCTGGTCCAGGGATTTGTTTTGTAGGTAGTTTTCTTATTATGTAGTCAATTTCCTTGATTGTTATTGGTCTATTTAGGGTCTCAATTTCTTCTTGTTTCAACCTAGGCAGGTTGTGTGATGACAGAAAGTCCTCCATTTCCTCTAGGTTTTCAAGTTTGTTTCCATACAAGTGTACATAGTAGTCTCTAATGATTTTTTGTATTTCTTAAGGGTCAGATGTGATTTCATCTTTTGTGTTTCTGATTGTGCTTATTTGGATTTTTTCTTTCTTTTTCTTGGTCAGTCTAGCTAGGGGACCATCAATCTTGTTTATCCTTTCAAAGAACCAGCTTTTTGTTTCATTGATTTTTTTTGTATTATCTTTTTGTCTTCTATGTCCTGGATTTGGGCTTTTATTTTGGTGATCTGGATTCTTCTACTGAAGTTAGGGTTTTTGTGGTCTTGCTTTTCCAGTTTCCTTAGGTGGCTTGTTAGGTTGTTAATTTGTGATCCTTCCATTTTCTTCATGTGCATTTGTAGGGATATAAATTCCTCCTCTTACTACAGTTTTTAAGGCATCCCAGAGATTTTGGTAAGATGTTTCTTCATTTTCATTTGTTTCCAGGTATCTTTTGATCTCTGTTTTGATTTCATCATTGACCCAGGAGCTATTTAGCATCATATTGTTTAGTGTCCATGTCTTTGTGGATTTTGGGGGGACCTTAGTGGTGTTAATGTGTATTTTTATTCCACTGTAGTCCGAGAAGGTGCGTGGTAAAATTTCGGTCCTTTTAAAGTTGCTTATGCTTGATTTATGGCCAATTATGTGGTCAATCTTAGAATATGTTCCATGCGGTGATGAGTAGAATGTGTATTCTGTGGTCTTTGGATGGAGTGTTCTGTAGGTATCAATTAAAGTCCATTTGGTCAAGAGTCTCATTGAGGTTCCGGATCTCATTGCTGATTTTTTTGTCCTGATGATCTGCCTAGGATTGTGAGTGGTGTGTTAAAGTCCCCAGTTATGATGGTGTTAGAGTCAATATCTTTCTTTAGTTTTCCTAGAAGTTGCTTTGTAAAAGTTGGTGCACCTATGTTAGGTGCATATATGTTTAGGTTAGATATTCCTTTTTGATGTAATGAACCTTTTATCATTATGTAGTGGCCTTCTATAGCTTTTTAAATTTTTGATAGCTTAAATGGTATTTTGTCTGAAATTAGGATCGTGACTCCTCCTTTCTTTTGTGTTCCATTCACCTGAAAATTTGTTTCCCATCCTCTTACTTTGAGTCTGTGCATGTCCTTTCTAGTGAGATGGGTCTCTTGAAGGCAGTATATTGTTTCCTGGTGATATTTTATCTATTTTGCCATTCGATGTCTTTTTAGTGGTGCATTTGGTCCATTCACATTCAGGCTAATTATTGAAATGTGAGAGTTCGTCCCTATCATAGAGTTCTTATAGAGTTGTTCTTCCACTTGGTTTATTGTCTTTCTTTTGGTTTTGGGGTTGGTTCATGTGTATTTTATTCTTTTTCCTGTACTCTTGTGAAGAACATTGTTCTTTTTACCCCTTTTCTTCTGTGTTTAGTACTTTCTTAAGTGTTTCATGTAGAGGTGGTTTGGTGGTAGCGTTAGTTCTTAGGGACTGGATATCTGGGAAAGATTTTAATTCTCCCTCACTGAAGAAACTTAACTTGGCTGGTTAGTTATTCTTGGTTGAAACTGTTTATCTTTTAGGACTTTGAAGATAGGACTCCCAGCTCTCCTAGCCTGCAGAGTTTCTGTAGATAAATCTGATGCTATTCTAATTGGTTTTCCATGGTAGGTGATCTGGCCTTTTTCTCTTACTGCCTTTAGCATTTTTTTCTTTTATGCCTACTTTGTTTAGGCGAATTATTATGTGTCTAGGAGTTGGTCTTCTCATTTGTTGTCTTGCAGAGAATCTCTGAATCTCTTGTGTTTGAAGTTTTTCATCATTGATTAGATAAGGGAAGTTTTCTTGAATGATCTCATGGAAACTTTGTTCCAGTGTGGTCTCTGTCTCTCTTTCTGCCTCAGGAAGGCCAATTACTCTTAGGTTCGGTCTCTTGAAGTAATCGTTCATCGCTTGAAGGTTTTGTTCTTTCTTTTTGAGCTTGTTTTCTGTGTTTTTAACAGTTTGGGTTAGTTCTATATTTTGGTCCTCAAGCTCTGAGATTCTTTCTTCTGCTTGGGTAATTCTGCTTTCCATGCTTATCAGTTTGTTATTTATTTCATTCACAGTATTCTTTACTACTGTTATCTCAAATATCAGCTCCTTTCTACTTTCTTCTTGACTCTCTTCAATTCTGCTTAATCTCTCCATTAATGTCTTGATATCTAGGTTTGTAGTTTGAGACCAGTCATTCTGGGGGCCTTCATTGTTTGCATTCCGAAGTCAGTTTTCTCAGTGTCTGTCCTCCCAGGGGTCTGAGAGAGACCCATATTCTTCTTTTGGGTTTTCTTCATTTGTGTAGATTTTTCTCTCACTCCCCCTTTCCCTCCCCTTCCTTAATTCTGTTTTTCAGGGAAGATGTTATAGCTTTTTTTCACTTGTATAATCTCCTGTTCTTCCTTATGAGGGTCCTCTGGCTTTGTTCACTTTTGAGGTTGGAGTGTGGGCTGCGGGCTGTACTTTTCGCAGTTTTGAGGTTTAATTGAGGGGGACACTGTGATTCAGAATCTGTATGCTGATTACAGCATCCACCAACAGGTGTATGAGCACACTGAAACCTATTTCCCACTGCCTTACAATCTGTCTATGCAGCAGGGTATAGCTTTGGTCCCTGGAGCAAAAGGAGGTACAAAAGAGGAAAATAATGGAGGAAGGGGGGGGTCAATAGGAAGTTAGAAAGAGAGAAGAGTGAGAGGGAAAACAGACATACATACCAACTAACAGGTGAAAAAAGAGACACAAGCCCAGAGAGAAGTGAAAAAAAACACAGAAGGAAAATTCCCTAAAGAATACTGGTAGCTACACAGAGATAGACCAATAAAATCATGAAACAGATAGTGTAAGTTAGGAAGTAAACAGTAGTGAGCAAAACATACAGTCCGAATGATAAAATCAAAGGTCAAAATAAGAGATTAGACTAACTCTGGAATCTTTCCTTAGTGTCTAAAGTCACTTGAGCTCTGTTCTCCAGCCTCTCCCCTTTGTTTTTGTTGCAGGCAGCTAGCCTGCTGCCTGGGAAGTCTGTGATGCTTAGTTGTCTCTGTCTGTTCAGCGTAGGGGAGGGGCGTTGTATCCTGTTTAAAGACGTTACTTTAGGAACTGAGGTGGAGGCTCTGATAGGTGTGCGGGGCAATGCTAATCTGCCTGGAGAATGGCGGAGGTGGTAGCTTCACTTTCACTTTCGGGGATGCTCGTCTGGGTCTCAGGGCAGAGGCACTGGGGATCAGCTGCACAGCTGGGCGCTGTATCCAGGGTATCACCAGCAGGCTGGGGTGGTGGAGAGGGTAGGGCATTCCCTCCTCTGGAGCTGGAAGCCTCCGATCAGCACCTTACACAAGCTTGGGGTTCTGTTCCCTTACACAAGCTTGGGGTCACACGCTGAGTGCCTCAGCCAGGGTGGGCCCAGGGCTCCAGAGCTCCAAAGCTCCAAAGGGAAGGCGGTGGCCCTGGGTCCCTCACATGATACTTCACCCAGAAATGGGTGGGCACCCAGAACCTCTCTGGGTGACTGGCAGCTTGGTGCTGGGTGCTGGGCGAGACGATGTAGCCAGGGAGGGAGCTGAGACCCGGGACTCCTGAGGAGGCAGGAGTCACATATAGTGGAGCAGCTGCAGCCGGGGGCCACAATATCTGGCCCTGTGTGGGACCAAAGGTCCCCGGGCCTCGTACCAGTGCGGCTGGCGGTGGACAGGGGGCTGCGGGAAGAAAAATAAGAGTCTTTTTGGGAACTCACGTTCAGAGAGTCTCACAAATTCACCTATGGTGTCACCATCTTCCCGGAACCTTGCACAAAACTTTTCTATATCTTATATAAAGTATTTAAATTCCTTGAGGTCTAATTGTGTTTTGGTTGTTATTTTATTGTTGTTGTTTATCCTTTATCCTCTTGAGTTTTAATTGTATATTTTTAAGATATTAGACTGTATATTATATGTGGCTAACTTCAATTGACACTGAAGATTTTGGGTTAAGGAATTTCTTCCCAGAGGGAAATTGTCACACACACACACACACACACACACACACACACACACACACACACACTTTACAATCACATAGAAAAAAATCACAGTTGGAGACAGCATCTATACCTCCATGCCCGGCAGCCTCGAAGGGAGTGGCAAGCAAGGACTCACGCTCCCCAGCCAGCAGGGCTCTTGTGCAGACCTTTATTCCCAACCCGGACACCCACACTCCGAGGCCTGTGTGAGGGCTGTGGCCGTGTCCTGCCTTGGGTGCCTCTCCTGAGATTCACCTATTGGAGAAGGAGAGGAGCCTTGAGGACTCCTTTGCCACACTCTCAATACTCAGCATTTTTACTCCTGCCTTTTCTCCTACCCTCTCAGCCCTCTTGTCTGTAAGATAGCAGGAGTCTTTTGGGGGAGGAGGCCCCCCAGCAGTGAGTTAGAGACCCGCTTCTGTGCGGATTGCTCTGGACTCTTGCCTGGTGCTGTTCCATGTGAAAAATGGCTCCAGTGGAGCCTATGGCTTGGGCCCACAACAGTGAGTGACAAAGTCTTGGCTGTGACTTTCATTTGAGCCTCTGTCTTCATTGGTCGCTCTCACACTTGACAACTTAGCTGTCTTTGGCTTGAATCAGCTCTTGACATTTCTTGGATAACACTCACAATTTTTTGAAGTCGTTAACCACATTTTTGTCACGTACTTAAAAGATGAAACTCTTTCTGTTCTGCAGGTTGCGAGGATTTCACATCATGCCATTTAACAGAACATAAAATTCCTAGGCCTCTTTAAATTATTGACAGCAAGGCTCCAACTGCTAAGAAGTCAGGAAAATCAATGGATTCAGATGCTGGAATTTCTCAAAAGCAACTATTTTTCTTTTGTGATATGTAGTGGAAAGATAGTCATACAAAAAAGTTTAACATTTTCTAGGTAAATAGACTTTTCTTATTTGCTAACCTTTCACTGTTCATTTATAATACCATCAAGTTGGAAATACCAATTATTGTCTATATTGTACTTTGGAGATATTTATTGATAATTCTTATTGCTTTAAATATGATAATTATTTGAGTAATCTTTATGTTATTAAAAAGAGTATAATATTACATAGTTATACATGCACAATCAGCATATAAATGTATTTTTTCTTTTTACTTCTTTCTCATATTGTCTATTTGATCTTTGTTTCAGAAAAAAAGTGTTTATGTCTTAATACAAAATTGAGAATGTGTCAATATTCCTTGTGATTACATAAATTGAAACATCAGAAGATGCGCCTAGCTTTTTAAACATAAATTTGTATGCATGCATGTTATTAATATAAATAATTCAGAAATGTTATGACATTCCTAAGAACGTGTCAGTACCTTCACTGTTCATGATGTGATTATATGTATCAGAGTCCTGGTACTAATTTTCATGATATCAGGCAACAACATTTTTGTGATACCAATGAACCACAGCCACAGCTGTTTCTTATCTATAGTTTTTGTTTTACTCATGTTTCCCTAAAAGTGCTTCCAATGAACTCTACGTCTTAGTGCTTTGTCTCAGAGAGGAGTGTGCCAGTACTCTTGAGATTAGGCTTCTGACAGAATTACTTAAATAATTCTGAGGGCCTTTGAATGGACTGTCATTTCCAGAACTCTAGTGAAGAAACTATGTGTTGATGAGATGTTAACCCAAGACGGAGTGGGACGAGAACTAATAAAATAGACCTGACAGCACTGACAGAGCATTGGGATTGTTTTTGTTGGGAACATAAATGTGGACCCCTCCTGCAATTATTTCCTTGGCAGCTAGCCATGGGTGTATGAGCTGGTGCTAAAATATCCTTTAAGAGATTTGTAGTTTCTGATCTCATGTATATTTATAGTTGTCTTTATTTGTGGTTTCCAGTCACATCTCTGTTCATCGTTGTAGCTATACCCATAGCTGTCTGCCACTGAGTTGCACACTTGCATTTGGTTGGTAGTTATTGGGACGCAGGAGAGGCTAACAATCCTGCACAGTAGGTGTTTTACATCCCTGTTTCAGGGCAAGTTCTTGAGACTTCATTGTTACCTGATGCTCAGTGTGTGTGAGCTTTCTGAGTTCTTGAAGACTCTGTTGTACCCCCAGTGTGGGAGTGTGGCCTAGAGAGTGGTGTCTACCTGCAAAGAGCAGGTGCTTCAGGACCCAGTTGTTGGATTGACTGTGCATTCACTTCAGTTGCTGAGGAGACATCATTTCCCTAGCAGGAATCTTCTCCTTCCTGATCAGGAGTGTCCTGTCATTCTTCGAGGCCCCAGAATGCTCCACAGCCTGCTTTCTGTGACCTACAGGGAGTGAGCCAGTTGCACCTGAATTCATGGAAGATCTGAGCAGGGGTCATAACTGCAGACTCCCAGTACCCTCAGGCTGACCGTGCTTAGAAGGGCACATGGGGACCTGCTCCCAGGAAGGCACTGTGCAGGAAGGCCTCAACCCCAAGGCCCATCACTGCGGGAGGGCTCTCCTTCCCAGAGCAGGCTTTCAGACACTTCTAGAAAGGCACCTTGTAAGAAATTTAGATGAGGATCAAAATTCTAACTCCAACCACTTTGTTATCACAAAGAATTGGAAAAACAGACCTGTCCAATAATAGAAATTGGTTGAGTAAACAAGGTATGCCCCTTCATTAAAACTTTAGGTATTTATTGAAAATGGAATTAATAAATAATTTTTATGACACAGGGACATGCTTAACAGATAATATACCATTACACATAGCTAGCAAATGTGTAAATTAACTGGCGTAGCCAAAGTGTGAGCTCAAAGTATAAAATGCATAGAAAAATGCATAGAAGGACTTAAGAATGGGGTGTTGCCAGGCATGGTGGCTCGCGTCTCTAATCCCAGTGCTTTGGGAGGCCGAGACGAGAGGATTGCCTGAGCCCATGGGTTCAAGACCAGCCTGAGCAACATGGTGAGACCCCGTCTCTACAATAAATCAAAAAATTAGCTGGGCAAGGTGGCACGTGCCTGTAGTTTCAGCTCCTTGGAAGTCTGAGGCAGAAGGATCGCCTGAGGCCCGCAGGTCGAGGGTGCAGTGGCCATGAGTGTGCCACTGCACTCCAGCCTGGGAGGCAGAGTGAGACTCCAACTCACAAAATAAAAAAATAAAAAATGGGGAGCTGCTTATAGGGAGCAGGATCCTGTGAGGAATTTAGTTGTTCCTTTGGCTTCTTTGTACTTTTGTACAGAGTGCTATTTAGGGCTCAAATTAGCAATAAAAATCCCTTTTAAACAAGCAGTACAGGACTTCAAAGGAAGGGCACAGCTCTGTGTGCTGCTTTCAAGATCCCCTTCTGCACAGAGAGGACAAGGTGGTTTCAACAATGTACATGGCCTCAAGGGGACGCTACTTTGATATATCACAGGGTGGGGGCGTGCAACACACACAGCTAGACAGTCATACAACATCAGGAAGACTGTGATCCCCATGGACCTGGGAGAGGGTCTGTGAGGTTCTGCTAAGTTGGAAAAAGTACAGAGTCAAGCCCGTTTTTGAAATACAACAATCAGAAATGCTCCTCAGATGTATAGAATTGTTAATTTGGGCTATTTCTGAGTAATTTAAATGCAATCCATTAAAAAATTTTTTTCAAGAATAGACATTCTAATTTTGTATCAGTATATTTGAAGAACCAATACAATGAATTTTTTTAATCAAAGCAATTTCTACGCTTTTATTTCACTTGATTTATGGGCATAAAAGCAGTGAAAGGAAGGTGAGCTTGGGGGAGCAGAAGAAAGGGTGGGGGAAGGAAATTCGGGGAACAAGGGAGGCAGCAGGTAACCCCACCTCCTTCTCCAGATCTGCTGGTAGCCTTCCCCACTCAGCCTGGTCATCTTCCCCACTGACCACATCTTGGCTGATGCCAGATGCCCCAGCCAAGAAATCAGTGTCCAGAAAACTTGTCTGGAGTCTGATCTCAGTTCTGACCCAGAGATTGGGAAACTAGTGTCCACGTGCCAGTCCTGGTGCCTGGTGAAACCCTCTGTCTTTTGGGGGCACCCACGTCACCTGGGAGTTTTTTATATTAAGCAAGACAAAGACTGAAGTTGAGGAATCTGGCTCTTGATATACAGGGCACAAATCCTGGAGAGACTGCAGGGGTGAAGAATAGTAAAGAATGAGTGGCTATGCTTCACTTCCAAGTGCTTCTTGAGAAAATCAGCATACATAGGTGTCAGCTGAGATCTGAACCCTAGCTTAGAACCCCCAACTGTGTGCTGACCTCAGTTCCAGGAGCCCCTGCCCTCCACAAGAGGACAAAGGGAGAGGGACACGAGAGAAGAAGCGGCTTGATTCTGGACATGCTAATTAGGCACCTACTGTGTGCTGGGAAGACGCATTATAATCCTTCCAAGATCCGTCCTCAACTGCAGCAGGATACCTAGGGTCTCCAAGGCCATGACCATGCTAAGGAGGGGGGTGTTAGCATGGGAGCATCCTCATGGAGTGCTGAAACTCAGTCAACGCTTTCCATCAATGCTTGTTTCTTCTCTGTACAAGACCGTATTTCAAGGCAGCCTGGAACACCCAGAGCAGCACAAGGAATGTTCTTAAAACTAGGAGAATAAGCCAGGCTCAGTGGCTCAGCCTGTAATCCTGCACCTTTAGGAGGCTGAGGTGAGTGGATTGCCTGAGCCTGCGGGTTCGAGACCCGCCTAGGCAAGTTGGCGAGACCTCAGCTCTACAATAAATAAAAAATGAGCCAGGCGTGGTAGCGCGCACCTGTAATTCCAGCTACTTGGAAGGCTGAGGCGGCAGGATTGCCGGAGCCCAGCAGGTCGAGGTTGCGGTCGCCGGGAGTGGCCACTGCACTCCAGTCTGGGCGACAGAGTGAGACTCCAACTCAAAAAAAACCAACAAAAAACCCCCCAAAACTAGCAGAATATATGGGGTGCAGTGCTGAGCCATTGTGGGCAAGAAAATCCACCCTATCTTCTTTGCTCTGTTGAAACCAGCCTCTTTGGGAGGCAGCATATGGTGGTGCTTGCCTGCAAATAAGTTGAAAGCATCTGTGAAAGAGATGCTTTCCTTTCTCAGTTGAAGAAGGAGGAGGGCTCAAGGCTTGAATGGGTGATAACAAAAAGGCTTCTTTATAAGATCCATTCATTCTCACCACCACTGCCACATCCCCTTCCTAAAAGACAGCTCAACAGTCCCTCACTGACTCTCCGGTCTCCAGCACATCCACCGCTCAGTTCCTAGAGGGCCACAGAAATCCCACACTGTCTGCTTCCCAGCTGGACACTCCCCAGTCCAGCAAACATGCCTCTTCCTCTGCAAGACCCCCGTGTGTCGGCCCTGCCTCATCTTGTTCCCTCTGCTGAGATCCTGCTGTCTCTTTACGTCCCAAACACACTCACAATTCCAGTGCAAGACCAGAGCCGTGTCTCATGCACATATCCCTACCCCTCATCTCACCTTCCTCCCCAACGCATTGCTACTCTCTGAAGGCACTTATACGAGATTGTTGTCACAGATAAGAACTTAGAACACCTTTACAGTGTTTATGTTTCACACTTCCAAGTGCTAGGATTTAACATAATGACTGTTCTCTTGGTAAATGCTCTCTTCCTGGAATGTCTTGGTTGGACACCCCCAAGGTTTAGCTCTTTCCCCACGTATCTAGTCAGAGTCTTGCTTGTCCAGAGTGAAAATGTGGCTGTCACCTAACTTGGCTGAGCACTGTCTCTGTGCGTAAGACACCTATTTCCTTCTCAGAGACTCCCCCTCTTGGAAGTTATCTCTGCTCAGAATTCTCATAAATGTTATCTGTGCCAACTTCCTAAAACAAGTGTTGTTTTCATCTAGGCTAGTTTTAGAAATTAAGAGACAGTTTGCACAGAAAAGCCTTTTATTCTTATTCTTTGATCCAGGGTTTATTCATGAGGTAAAATTGTAAGAAAGGTTGAATTAGTCTTATTTATTTTATTTTTTTATTTTTATTTTTTGAGTTGGAGTCTCACACTGTTGCTCAGACTGGAGTGCAGTGGCTGCTCCCGGCCACCGCAGCCTCGACCCACTGGGTTCCAGCGATCCTTCCGCCTCAGCCTTCCGAGTAGCCGGAATTA
>NW_007255877.1:2558-46613 GCF_000164805.1 Carlito syrichta | reverse complement strand
CACCTCAGCCTCCCAAAGGCGCGGGATTACAGGCTGAGCCACCGAGCCTGGCTTGAATTAGTTTTAGCTAGACAATTGTAGCTGACCGAGGGAAGACATGGTAAACACAATACAAATAGAAAATATCCAGGAATTATTGGCAGTGTTAGATATCTCTGTCCTGTCCTAGGAGACCCCTTTGGTTTGGGTCTTGCACATCACAATTAGTATTTTCCCTGCCCGGATGCTTTCTGGGCTCTAATTCCTGGTGCATTTGTCAGTTTCAGGTTCATTCCTTTCTTCTTGGTTTCTTTCTTTCCTTCTTACTACCAGCTGTCAACCACCTGGTTAGTCCAACTTCCATGTTAGAGTTAGGCAGAGGGCCAAAGGTAGGACATGAAAACCCTTCATCTCTTTGTCTTTCACCTTGGATTTTTCTCTAATCGTGACCTCCTCACTTTCACCCTCGAAAATGTCTTTGACGAGAAGCTCATCCTTCGTTCTCCTTTCCTTGGGCAATGTCCATCTTCCCCACATTCCAAAGAATACCGGAGATGGCCTTTAGAAGCAATACTTGTTAGAAAATTAGGCCCCCCGGTAACTAAGAGAGGGAAACCATAATTAACTCATTTTGTAGATGAAGGAACTGAGGCTCTGAGAGGTAGTAACATAGCCAAGAGAGAAAGTGGTGAGATCCAGAATGTAAATTCAGATGCTATAATTCCAAAGTTTTAGACAAACCTGAATGCCTACCCACCTTGGGAGTAATGTGAAAAAAAGTTATGGATCCAAATAATTAGTCTTGTGTGTTGAGGAACAGCATACACACCTAGAAGTGTGGTGATGGTAAGTGCAGGTTGGATATCCTTAAGCCAAAAATGTATGTTTTGACACCGACAAGACACTACAAGTGAAAAGTTCCACACCTAGCCTCATGTGATAGGTCGTAGTCAAAATACAGATGCACAGCATACCGCTTATTCAATGTTTCCAAGAAAAACAATACCCTCTCCGACCCCTTCAGCCATGATACAGATTTGTAAACACCTACATTTCTCCATGCCAGCACGTCCATACAAAGCAATGACGTGGCCTGTGTGCAGGCCAGAGGTTCCAAAGGAGCATTTCCCATGATGCCCCATGTGGGGCAAGACCTGTGTGCATTACTCATATGGTCTTTTTTTGCTTATTCTCTCTTTTGTGGTATAATGATATTGTTAAAACTGTCAAAAAGGCCTGCAGACACTCCTTTGGGTAGCAGTGATAGGAAAAGAGGAAACATTTATGTTTATCTATAGCACAGGAAGTAAATCTATTAGAGAAACTGGACAGCAGAGTGTGAAATGTCTTACCGAAGAGTATGGTGTTGGAATGGCCACCATATGTGACCCGAAGAAGCAGAAGAATAAAGTCAAAGTTCTATGTAGAAAATAATGGACAGAAGTTAATGAACATTGCAGAGAGCAAAAAATGAAGATCTTGATTGTGTGCTGAAAGAGTGGATTCATCAGAGTCTAAGTGATTACATGCCACTTAACCCTATGCTGAGCATGAAACAAGCGAAGACATCAAATTAACCAAAAATTGAAGGGAGCTATAAATATTACATAGGTGGTTGTAGAAACTTAAGACACAACATTAAAATTATAAAGATATGTGGTGATAAAGCATCTGCTGATCATGAAGCAGTGAAGAAATTCATTGATAAGTTTGCCAAAGTCATCACTAGTGAAAATCTGATGCCAGCTCATCTACAACGTTGATGAAAAAGCATTGTTTTGGCATTATTGCCCCCCAAAACACTGACTACAGTTAATAAGACAGCCCTTCAAGAATTAAAGATGCCAAAGACAGAATAACTGTACTGGGATGTGCTAATGCAGCAGGCATGCGCGAGTGTAAACTTGCTGTGGCAGGCAGAAGCTTGTGTTCCCGCTGTTTTCAGAGAGTACGTTTTTTGTTTTTTGTTTTTTTTGAGTTGGAGTCTCACTCTGTCGCCCAGACTAGAGTGCAGTGGCCGCTCTTGGTCATCGCAGCTTCGACCTGCTGGGCTCCAGTGATCCTTCCGCTCAGCCTTCCAAGTAGCTGGAATTACAGGTGCATGCTACCACGCCCAGCTAATTTTTTGTTTTATTGTAAAGATGAGGTCTCACCAAGTTGCCCAGGCAGGTCTCGAACCCGTGGGCTCAGGCAATCCACTCACCTCACTCCCAAGGCACGGGATTACAGGCTGAGCCACTGAGCCTGGCAAGAGTACGTTTTTTTAACCAGTCAAATATTATGCCAATATTAAGCATGAGTTATTAGGGAAATATTTTCCAACTGGTTTGCGTGTCACTGCAGGGGAGCTGGACTGGGCGATGACTGCAAGGCTTTGTAATTTCTTTTTTATTTTTTTAAATTTTATTATAAAGATGTGGGGTAAAAGTGAGGATTAACTGCATAGGTAGGCTGCATGTAGGTTGAGTTTGGGCTTCCAATGGCCCTCATTTCCTTGGTAGTGGACCTGGTACTCTTTATGCTGTCACGTGCCCCACCCCCTCCTACCTCTCTCCCCCACCAGCAGTGCCCAGTGACAGCTGATCTCTCCCTTGTGTTCTCCCTTGTGTTCATGTGATTATCGTTCAGGGCCCAATTACGAGTGAGAACATGTGGTGTTCCGTTCTTTGTTTCTGTGATAGATCACTTAGTATGATGATCTCCAACTCCATCCAGTTTGCTCCACAGTCTTGTTCTTCTTTATGGCAGCAGAATACTCCATCATGTATGTGTCCCAAATTTTCTTTATCCAATCCACTTTTGATGGGCAATAGAGTTGGTTCCATGTTCTTGCTATTGTGAATAATGGTGCAATAAACATGTATGTGCTGGTGTCTTTTTGGTAGAGTGTGATTTATTTTCCTCTGGGTATATTCTCAGAGAGAGAATGGTCAATTGTATGGAAGGTCAAGTTTTAGTTATTTCAGGAATCGCCACACTGCTTTTCATAGGGCCTGAACTGGCTTGCACTCCCACAGCAGTGTAGAAGCATTCCCTTTTCTCCACACCCATGCTAGCATCTGTTGCTTTTTGACTTATTAATGATAGCTGTCCTGACTGGGGTTGGATGACTTATTAATGATAGCTATCCTTACTGGAGTTGGATGGCATCTCATTACATCTCATTGTACTTTTGATTTGCATTTCTCTGATGATTTCTCTGATGATGACTCTCTGTATTGTTGTTTCCATATCTGGGATTAGTGAGGCTGAGCATTTTGTCATGTGTCTGTTGGCTGCTTGTATGTCATCTTTTGAGAAGTGTTTGCTAATAGCCTTTGCCTGCTTTGTTGTGAGTTTGTTTCCTTTTACTTCATTGGGGTTCATTGTAGATTCTGGGTGTTAGGCCTTTGTCAGATATATACTTCGCATTATTTTTTCCTATTTTGTGGGTTGTCTCCTTACTCTTTTGATAGTTTCTTTTGCTGTGCAAAAGCTTTTCAGTTTGATGAGGTACCACTTATCTATCAATTTTTGTGACATTCACTTTTGGCTTGCCTTTAGCAAGAATCCTGTTAGGTCGATTTAGCCAGAATCCCCCCTCAATTCTGATGCTTCCTCTGGGTAATTTTCCATCCTCTGTCCTTGACCCTGCTTCTTGGCTAAAAGTTCCCACTTGCACATGCTGCATTTGGAATTGAGCTCAATTTCTCTTCCTCATGCAAGACCCCATAGCAGTGTCACTGTACCTATCACGGTGGTCCTGAATAAAGTCTTCTTTACCATGTTTTAATAAGTATCACTGAATAGTTTTTTAACATACAAATGGGATACTCTCAAGAAAAAATGAATGACTTTCCAATAGGAAGAATTCCTTTGACTAAAACAAAGAAATTAGGGTGTTGGGGGAGGGCAGTAAAGATTATGTAGTAGGCAAAGTGCATTAAACAAGGGCAAGGTGTTTTCTAAAATTAAGTATTTGTTTAGAGGAGAAGGTCTTGCTCCGTTGCCCAAGCTTGTCTCAAAGTCCAAGTGATCCTCCAGCCTCAACCTCTCGAGTAGCTGGGATTACGTGTGTGAATCATTACACCTGGCTGCAACAAGGGTAAGGCTTGCCATGCAGATTTGTCAGTGCCCTCTCCATTCATAAAACTCTCATGATTTAGTCATCCTTCTTTTCTAGGTACTGAGAGGAAGACACTCTTAAAAATTGTGACTTATTTCATAGATGTAAATTTCTCTTACAAAAGGTTAATTCTTTATTCAGAGCTTCTCCTGCATCTCCAGTTTCTCACATAAGTTGGCTCAAACTATTCTTATGCCAAAAGGCATATTTTGGGGTGGCATACTCTGATCTCCTGCAGTCCTATTTTGGGGTAACACCTTCTGGTCTCTACACTGTGTTCCAAAGGGGCTATACCATTATTCATTCCACCTACAGTGTATAAAAGTTTGTGTTGCAATTGCTATTGTATCTTGTTTATTCCAGCCATCCTCATAGGCATGCAGTGCCATCTCGTTGTTCTAATATGGTTTTCCCTTAGACAACTGCTGTTGATCATTATTTTATATAATTATTTGCCATCTGTATATCGTTTTTGGTTTGATGTCTATTCAGTTCTTTACCTGATTTTAATTGGATTATTTTTCTTCCTGTTGAGTTTTATAACTTTGTATATTTTTGCACACAAGTTCTTTTTCAGATGTATTGTCTAAGTGTTCGCTCTCAGTCTGTGGGTTGTTTCTTGGTTCTCTTAACATGACCTTTTACAGAGTAGATATTGTGAATTTTTCTTTCATGAACTGGTTTTTGGTTTTGTATGTAAAAACTCTTCACCAAACTCAAGATCATGCAAATTTTCTTCTGAAACCTGTACAATTTTTCATTTGAAAATTTTAGTATGTTAGCTATTTTGAGTGAATTTGGGGTTGCGCTATAAAATTTGTTTCTATATTTATTTTTTCTCCCATATAGTTTGTGATTGTTCTGTTGCCATTTGTGGAATGGTCTTTTCTTTCTCTATTGAATTGCCTTTATCTTTTCTGAGAAAATCAGTTGACTATATTTATTTGGGTCTATTTTTGAATTCTCTCTTCTGTTCCATTTATGTATTTCTCTTTCCCTAACCAGTATCTCACTCTATTAATGTAGCTTTATGTTAAGCGTTCATTTTTTTTTTTTTTGAGTTGGAATCTCACTCTGTTGCCCAGGCTGGAGTGCAGTGTCACACTCACGGCCACTGCAGCCTCAACCCGCTGGGCTTAGGCAATCCTTCTGCCTCAGTCTTCCAAGTAGCTGGAACTACAGATGCACGCCACCATGTCTGCCTAATTTTTGTGATTTATTGTAGAGATGAGGTCTCACCAAGTTTCCCAGGCTGGTCTCAAATCCCTGGGCTCAGGCATTCCTCTTGCCTAGGTCTCCCAATGTGCTGGAATTACAGGTTAAGCCACCGCACCTGACCAAGCGTTCATTCTTTAACTCTGTTCTCCAGTCTTATGCCATCCATTCCAGATCTGGAAAAAAATCATTAATAATTTTCCTGGGAGTTTGTTTAGGGTTCTGCTGAACTATAGATCAAATTGAAATTATTATCATCTTAACAATAACAAATATAATACTCTTAAACAAGGAATATATCGACATTTATTTATATTGCTTTTGAGTCCTCTTAGCTGTGATTCAAGGTTTTCTGAATGCATATTTGTATGCATATATATTAAAAATCCTGGGATTTATATATAAAAACGTGTGTATTTATTCTTACATATTTAAACTTCAGTCAACTTAAAATAGTCTCCACTTGAAGCAATACACCTACTGAGATCTTTGTTCTACTGTTCAAAACAATTTTTTTACTCATCGATTTTGATGCCTTTCAGTCCTTCTGCCATTTTTTGCCTCACCTCTTCCACACCGGCCAATGTTTTCCTTTGGGGTCTTCTTCATCTGGAGAAATAAACACCCAGCCTGACACCGTCTCCGTGCTTCTCCCTTCTCTGTGCTGGGACTATGCCCGAAGCAACCCAAGTCGGCATACCTGGGTGTGTGTGACAAGAAAAGCCTCACCGAGGGGACTCCTGGGGTGGAGGTCGGGGTCAGAGTGCGCTCGGGGTGGAGTCGGGGCAGAATTCACGGGTCGGGGCTGCGTGGGAGTCAGGGAGCGGGATCTGGGTAGAGGTGGGGGCGAGGCCAGGGTCAGGGTGCAGGTCGAGGCTGCAGGTTGAGGGTGGAGGGCAGGGCCGGGTCAGGGCGCGGGTTGCGCACGGGGGATTCGGAGTTGGGGGCGGGGTGGGGTGGAGGGGGGGTGGGGCGGGGTCAGGGTCAGAGCTCAGTTCGGGGGTGGGTTGGGGTGGAGGTTGGCGGATGCAGGCTGGCGGTGGGGTCAGGGGGGCAGGCACCCCAAAGTCACCCTTAGGCCCAAGGTCAGAGGAATTAGGGAAAGCAGAGCGGCAAGCACCTGTGGCCCCAGCCACTCGGGAGAGTGGGGGTGAGGCAGGGGCACTGCTGGAGCCCAGGAATTCAAAGGCAGCCTGTGCAAGAGAGCGAGACCCCATTTCCTACAAAAAATTGAAAATGAAAAAGCATCGGAATGTTTTTAATGTCAGCATTTATTTATTTTTTTAACGTGGGGTGCAATTCAGGGTCAGACATGCTAACGTCATGATGCAGGTCCCCTTGTTGATGAGGTGTGCCCCTCCTCCCTCCCCTGGCAGTTTCCCACTACTGCCAATTCCTTTCTTATAGTATTATGATAATTGTTCAATGTCCACTTATGAGAGAAAACACGTGGTACTCAGTTCTCTGTTTCTGTGATAGATCACCTAGTATGATAGTCTCTAAGTCTATCCAAGTTGCTGCGAAGTTCATAATTTTGTTCCTTATGGCTGTGTAATATTCCATTATGTATATGTACCACATTTTTTTTTTAAACAAGCTCTGCCAAGTTTTATTATAAAGAACAGTTTTGCGTGATTTACTTTTCACCAGTCTGTTCTGGCATGCTTCTAATGATATGAGAATCACCTGGATCAATGACAGCCAGTGTGCATACTCTAGTATTTTCCACACACTGTGCCCAATTCAATATTATTGCCACTGTAGTGATGGACACCAGTTTTGGCCAACATAGCGTAGTACTTTATTTCAGATTTCCTCAAAGCCAGGCAGTTGTTGGTGAGGATGACCAACTTTGCTTTGCCTTGTTGGGTCGTCTTCAGAGACTGTTTGTACCCCAACATGTACTTTCCATTTTTCATAACGAGTTGGAGTCTTGAGTTGATGGACTCCAGCGACTTTTTTGTCTCCTTTGCAGCCACCATCTTCCTGCCTTAGGTGCAGGACGGCCCCCAACCAAAAGCACCCGCCAAGATGGCCGGGAGCGAGAAAGGAAGGAGTTCCCATAAGGTACCACATTTTTTATCCAGTCCTCTTTCAGTAGGCAGCATGGTTGGTGCCATGTTTTTGCGATTGTGAATAATATTGCAATAAACATGCATGTGCAGCTATCTTTTTCATAGAGTGATTTGAGTTCCTCCAGGCATATTCCCAGAAGGGGGATCATGAGGTCATATGGAGGTTGATTTTTAGATCTTTTAGTAATTGCTGCACTGTTTCACACAGAGGCTGTACTAATATACACTCCCAGCAACAGTGTAGAAGTGTGATACTTCCTGCTTTGTTTATTTTGCTGAGTGTTGTTTTGGCTATTCGTGGTCATTTATGTTTCCATATGAATTTCTGTATTGTCATTTCCAGGTCTGAGAATGATGCTGGTAATTTCATGGGTATTGCATTAAATCTGTAGATTGCCTTGGGTAAGATGGACATCTTAACAATGTTGATTCTTCCTATCGGTGAGCATGGAATATTTTTCCATTTGTTTGTGTCATCTTTGTTTTCTTTGAGCAGTGTTTTGTAGTTTTCATCTTAATGGTCTTTCATTTCTCTGGTTAGGAAGATGTCAAGGTGTTTCCTTTTTTGTGGCTATTGTGAATGGAATGTGCTTTGTATTTGGGTTTCTGTTTGTTTATTGTTGTTGTATAAGAATGCAACTGTCTTTTTTCCCATTTTATACTCTGCGAGGTTGCCAAAGTCCTTATGAGTGCAAGGAGGTTTTTGACAGATTCTCTTGGGTTTTCAAGGTATAGGATCATGTTGGCAGCAGAGGGATCTCAACTTCCTGTTTTCCTATTTGGACACCCCTGATTTCCTTCTCTTGTCTAATTGCTCTAGCTAAGACTTCCAAAACTATTTTGAACAGGAGAGGTAAGAGTGGGCAACCTTGTCTTGTTTTGGTTTTCAGGGGAAATGGTTCCAATTTCTGCCTGTGTAGCAGTATGTTGGCTGTGGGTTTCTTGCAGATGGTACTTACTATTTTGAGGCATATTCCATCTATGCCTAGGGGTTCGAGAGTTTTTATCAAGAAAGGATGCTGGATTTTGTTGAAAGTTTTTTTTCCATTTATAATAACATAATTATGTGGTTCTTGTTTTTACATCTGTTGATGTATTTAATTATGTTTTTGGTCTTGTGGATGTTGAACCAGGGATAAAGTCTTCTTGGTCATGGTGGATGATTTTTGAGATGTGTTGTTGGATCTGGTTTGCTAGAATCTGATTGAGAATTTTAGCATCTGTATTCATTAAGGATATTGGTCTGTAGCCTTCTTTCTTTGTTGGATCTTTAAGTTTGGGTATCAATGTGATGTTAGCTTCATAAAATGATTTGGGGAGAATTCCATGTTTTTCAATTGCCTTAGAATACTTTCAATAGGATTGGTATCAGCTCCTCCCTTTATGTTTTGTAGAATTCTGCTGAAAGCCATCTGGTTGAGACTTTTTTTTGTAGGTAGTTTTCTTATGACAAAGTCAATTTCCTGTGTTGTTATTGGTCTATTTTGGGTCTCAATTTCTTCTTGTTTCAACCTGGGGATGTTGTGGGATGTCAGAAAGTTCTCTATTTCATTTAGGTCTTCAAGTTTGTTTCCATACAAGTATGCATAATAATCACTGATAATCTTTTGCATTTTTGGTTTCCATTGTGACTTGATCTTTTGCCTTTCTGATTGTGTTTATTTGGGCTTTTTCTCTTTTTCTTGATCAGTCTGGCTAGGGGTCTATCAATCTTTTTATCCTTTTAAAGAACCAACTTTTTGTTTTGTTGATTTTTTATATTATATTTTTGTCTTCTATGTCCCATATTTGGGCATTTATTTTGGTGATCTGGATTCTTCTGCTGATGTTAGGGTTTTGGCAGTCTTGCATTTCCAACTGCCTTAGGTGATTTGTTAGGCTGCTAACTTGTGATCTGTCCGTTTTCTTCATGTGTGTTCATAGAGATATAATTTCCCTCTTAGGATTGATTTCATGGCAACCCAGAAGTATTAGTAGGAAGTTTCTTCATTTTTGTTTGTGTCCAGGAATCTTTTAATTTCTGTTTTGATTTCTGTGTTGACCCAGGAGTTGTTCAGCATTATGCTGTTCAGTGTCCATGCCTTTCTGGGTTTGAGGGGTATTTTGTTGGTGTTGATATTTGTTTTTATTTGACTGCAGTCTGAGAAGGTGCATGGCAGTATTTCAATCTTATGGAACATGTTTATACTTGATCTATGACCAAGGATTTGGTTGATCTTAGAGTACATTCTATGTGGTGATGAGTCGAATGTATATTCCATGGTCTTGGGTTGGGTGTTCTGTAGTTATCTATTAAGTCCATTTAGTCAAGTATCAAGTTGAGGTTCCAAATCTCCTTGTTGATTTTTTCACGATGATCTGTCTAGGGGTATTTAAGTCCTCAGCTATAATAGTGTTAGAGTCAATATCTTTTTTTAGTTTTCCTAAAAGCTGCTTTATGAAAGTTGGTGCTCCTATGTTGGGTACTTCTATGTTTAGGATGGATATTTCTTGTTGATGGATTCAACCTTTTATCATTAAGTAGTGATCTTCTGTATCTTTTTAAATGTTTGATAACTTAAAGAGTATTGTGTCTGATATTAAGATCACAACTCCTGCTTTCTTTTGTATTCTGTTTGCCTGAAGATTTGTTTTCCATTTTCTTACTTTGAGTCTGTAAGTGTCCTTTCTGGTGATATGAGTCTTCTGGAGACAGCATATTGTTGCATCATGATGTTTTACCCAATTTGCCATTCTATATCTTTTCTGTGGTGCATTTAGTCCACTCACCTTCAGTATAAATATTGAGGTGTGAGAGTTTATCCCTGTCTCGAAGTTCTTATAGAGTTTGTTGTTTGCTTATTTATTTGCAGTTGGATTCTTTTATTTTTTGATTGATTTATGTGTGTTTTCAATCTTTTTCCTGCATTCTTGGGAAGGACATGGTCATTCTTTTTTTTCATCTTTCTTCTGTGTCTAATACTTTCTTAACTGTTTCCTTTTTTTCTTAAGTGTTTCTTGTACAGCTGGTCTGGAAGTGGCATAAACTCTTAGGGATTAAATGTCTGGGAAGGACTTTAATTCTCCATCACTGATGAAACTTAGATTAGCTGGGTAGGAAATTTTTGGTTGAAATTGTTTATCTTTGAGAACTTTAAAAATTGGACTCCAGTCTCTTCTAGCTCGTGGTGTTTCCATAGAAAAATCTGCTGCTATTCTAATTGGTCTTCTCCACTAGGTAGTCTGACTTTTCTCTCTTGCTGCCTTTAGGCTTTTTTCTTTTATACCTACTTTCTGTAGGCGAATTACTGTGTGTCTAGGAGTTGGTCTTCTCACTTGATGTCTTACAGGGGTTCTCTGAATCTCTTGTGTTTGAATGGTCATGTATCTGATGAGATGAGGGAAGTTTTCTTGGATAATTTCATGGAATGTTTGTTCCAGAGTGGTCGATGTCTCTTTATCTGCCTCAGGGACTCCAATTAATGTTAAGTTCGGTCACTTGATATAATTGCTCATCTCTTGGAGGCTTTGTTCCATCTTTTTAAACTTCATTTCTGTGTTTTTAACGGTTTGGGTCAGTTTCATATTGCGGTCCTCAAGCTCTGAGATTTGTTTTTCTGTTTGGTTAATTCTGCTTTCCGTGCTTATCAGTTTATTATTTATTTTGTTCACTGTATTCCTTATTGCCATCATCTCAGTTATCAACTCCTTCATTTTTTTCCTCTTCTCTCTCCTCATTCCCATTTATTCTGTTTATTAATATGTGGATATCTGGGTTTGTGGTTTGAGACTAGTCGTTCTGAGGGCTCTTCATTGTTTAAGTTATGAAATCTGTATTCTCAGCTGATGTCTTCTCAGGGGTCTGTATGAGACCTGTATTTTTCTTTTGGTTCTTCTTCATTTGTGAACCTTTTCTTTCCCTTCCCCCTTCTTCTTTAATTCTGCTGTTTGGTGATGGGGGCAGAGCTTTTACTTCTTTTTGCTTCAGATCCCCTGTCCTTCCTTGTGTAATTCATCTGGATTTGCTCAGTTTTGAAGTTGGACTAGGGTTGGGGGCTATGCTTTGTTTTTTGAAGTTCTGGGATTTTTTTTTTTTTGAGTTGGAGTCTTACTCTGTCGCCCAGACTGGAGTGCCTTGGCTGCTCCTGGCCACTGCAGCCTCGACCTGCTGGGCTCCGGCGATCCTTCCACCTCAGCCTTCCAAGTAGCTGGGACTACAGGCCTGTGCTACTATGCCCGGCTAATTTTTGATTTTATTGTGGAGACAAGGTCTCACTAAGTTGCCCAGGTGGGTCTTGAACCCGCGGGCTCAGGAAATCCACTCACCTTAACCTCCCAACACATGGGATTACAGGCTGAGCCACCGAGCCTGGCTAGTTTTGGGATTTTAATAAGTGGGGAGCTGTGGTCCAGGAGCTACCTGCAGGTCCCAGATCTGCTGAAAGGTGTGTGAGTCCCCTGGAACCCACTTCTCATCGCCTTACAATCTGTCCATGCAGTGGGTGTGTATGTCTGCCCCTTGGAAGCAAATGAGATAAGACAAAGGAAAAGAATGGAAAAAGGAAGGATGGACATGAAAGGAAGGTGAAGAGAGAAAAGAAGAGGGAAGACAGTGCTAACTAATGAATAAACAAAGAAGCAAGCAACAACAAAAACCAAAAATGTGCAATCATACAAACAAACAAAAACCCTGTTGATGTACTTGCCCCCCAAAATACCCATATGTAAACAGAATATCTAAAAAACAACAATAAAATAATAAAAACAAAGCAAGTACAAAAGCAGAAAGAAAGAGAAAGAAAAAAAAGAGCTCACTCTGTGGCTATTTCTGGAATTTCAGTTTCCTTTCCCAAGCACTGCTGCTGCTTTTGGCTGCCACTGCTTTTGGCTGCCACTGCTTTTGGCTGTCACCATGTTAGGAAGCAGCTCTGGTCTCCAGCCCATCACCTCCACTCTCAGTACAGGCTGATAGAGTTGCTCTCAGTGTGGGTCAGATGCCCTTGCAGACTGCTATGGGAGAAGGGTGGATCTAATCTGGACTCACCCAACTGGTCTGCTGCTGCCACTGCTGTCAAGTCTCCCACTCAGACCAGAAATGTTGGTGCCTGTTCCAGCACGAGGGGGCGCATCTGTCTCTCTGTGTCCGATGGTCAATCCCAGAGGGGTATGGAGATAGCCCCTGGTCTCAAGTTGTGGGCTAGACAGAGCTGGGTGGGGCAATGCAGGTCTCTGCCCAGTTGTGGGACAGAGAAAATGGCAGCAGTCAGCATCTCCTCACTGGCAACGGGGCTCAGTTCCAGATTTCCTTGCTGTGTCTTCTCCCCAGTTCTTGCTGCTAGTGCCTGACTGGCTTCTGCAGGTGAAGGCATGCACCAGGTGCCAAGTGCTGAGAAGCAGCTGTTCTCTGTTGTCTCCTCTCCAGAGACCACTGAGAATGGCAGATGACCCTGCATGCCAGGGACTCCAATCTCAGGGCAGTGGTGGGTTGCAGTCACCTCCAGAGGAGAGCCCCAGGTGGCTGAACCCGAGTCTCCTCTCAGACGGATTTTCACTCAGCCACCGGCACACACCCACTCATGCAGACAGTCTTTATGGACACTCGCTTTTGCAGAGACTCTCATACTCTGACCAGCTCTGTCACCATCTTCCCTCATCTCCAAGCATTTTGCGTTTATTAGTTGAGATTATATATGTATTTATTTGTGTTTGGTAAGTGGCATTTTTTATGGGAAGTGCCCTAATCACATTGTATCTTAAGATCCATTGGGTACCTCTATGTGTTTAAAGGATAGTTTTTAGAACAGAGATGCGAATATATTGTATTTATTGAATTGACAAAATATGTATATACACTTTGGACCATATTTTAAATGGTTATTATTTTTGAATTAATAGAAAAAGAAGTCATTATGTATGCTTTAGACCCATGTCACTTCACCACTTGCCTTAACTTGGAGAAAAATATCTCTTTCCCCATGGCTCTGTTTTCTTTTTCTGGAATGTTTCCTGTGACAACCCCTCAGTTTTACAACCTTGGAAGACCCAAAGAGCAGAGATGACGCCAAGCTGCATCTGCCTCTCCTTCCTCTTGAGCAGACACAGACCCTGCGTTCCCAGCAGGAATACCCTGGCCTGGCGCTGGGCTCTCCTCAGTGCCCACCAGGAAGGCCACAGATCCACCTGCCGACCACTGGCAATATAAGCTTAATCATGGCAAAATACTCATTTACGAACACAAATCTCACCATGCCACTCTCCTTATTTAACTCTTCCAGTGGGTTCCCACTGTCCTTAGAATGAGGACCCTGGGACTGACCATGACCTCCAGAGCCCGAGTCCTTCCACCTGCTGTCCTCTTGCATCCTGTTGGCCCCAATCAGCTGCAGTCCAGTTTACTCTTCATTGCAGGGACACAGCACGCTCTCAGGTGTCCTTACAATTTTGTGCATGTTCCCTCAACACATCTACCTAATGCTCTTAACAAATTTTCTAAGACTTTGTTCAGCTAAACCCTTAGAGTCAAAGCCCTTGTGATTTTTAACGTGTAGAAAAGTTCATAATATGGTTTTTCTAAAGACAAAAAAAAGTATTTGTTACACCATCTGGGAGAATTATTCTCAATTTATAAATCATAGAAATAGTAGCTAAATTGAACCAAAATCCATGCTTGGGATCATTGGTAAAGAAAAATAAAATCCTAGCACTGAAGAAAGGCAAATGGCACAGATGATTGTTGAAATTTCCTAAGAATGTACCGCACAGAGTTTCACCTTGTTATGTTTTCTAGTCTTGAGCTAGCCATTGAAAGGACATTTAAGCAGATGACTTATTAATGTTTAAGTATTGAAATGCAGTGAGGAGTATCTTTATGTAAGAGCTGTGGTGTAAGACGTGGGGTAGGTATAACCCCAAGTGCCCAGTGAACCCAGTGGCTCCCTCTGTCACCTCCTGCTGCAGGCAAATTCTTGACTCATAGAGACTGGGGGACAAACTGCCACCATCACCAAAGTTTCCAGCCCTGCAGGGATGAATATCACATGATTCGGAATAGCACATCCTGCCAGTTGTTTTCTTTTCTCACCCAAGGAAACCCACTCCTGAATGTGAGGGTGATCTGGCTGTGACATGTCACCCCACTCATGGCTAGGGTTGATTTGGCTGCATGCTCGGTCGAAGAGGATGACTGTCCATAATAGAGGGGGAGAGGGGAACTGTTCTTAGGTCAAGGGTACACGAGTAGCTGCACTCCCCAGCTAGAACCTCCAAACAAACTCTCAAGGTCAAGGAAATCTGCTTCCAGTAGTACTGTTAGCCTGGTGAAGCTAGTCAGAAATAATTGTGCAACACAAAATGATGTGACTCCCAGAAAAGATAATAGATAAAACACTTGGAGAAATAAGTGTATTAAAAAATGCTTGTACAGAGATTCACATGAAAATACATTTAAATATTAGTTGAGTTGCCCATATGTCTTGTAACTTGAAATCAATAGGCCCTAATAATACTATATAAATGTGATGAGAACACAGCATTATCTTAGTTCAGATCTCAGAGCTCAGCTAACTCCCGTAGTCGCTCTAAGATCTTTGGTTGGAGGCTTGGGTCATCTCCTTTCCTAGCGTTTCATTCTTTGTCTCTGACACAGGAATAGAAGTAAACTTTTCCAGGTGATTGGTGATTGAGATAAATTATGCACACCTAAAAACACAAAAGCATAATGTGCATGTGCTTTTTGAAGGGGGCGGTATTAGGGTCAAAAACTTATCTGCACATTTGATTATGTCTCTGAGGTCAATTTCAAGACTCCATTTTCTGCTTTGCTGTCCAAATATGGAAGCCACTAGTTTATATTCAAGAGTGACCTCTCCATGACCTTGTGCTTTCGTTTCTAGTATTAGTGGAGTAACTGGCACTCATGAAAACTTCAACTTTGCTCCATGTTCTCTTAGGGACAAGCCCTATGCCCAGGAAATTCGAACTGATATAAGAGCTCAGTATTTTTGGAAATCATTTAAAGATAAAATTTTTACCACTTTAGTCCTTGTCAGTGTACAATTCAGTGGATTTTGGTATCTCGACAGTTCTGGGGCACCATCTGTCTAGTTCCAGAGCATTTCCTTGACCTCCAAAGGAATCACTGTGCCCATTAAGAAGGCACTCCCCATTGCCCCCAATCTTGGCAACTACAAATCTCCTTTCTGCCTCTGTGGATTTTCCTGTTCTGGCTATTCCATATAAATGGGCTCACATACTAGCTGGTCTATTTTTCTGGTTTCTTTCACTGAACATATTGCTTCCAATGTCCAATCATGCTGCAACATATATACAGTACCTCATATCTTTTTTCTTTATGATCACATATGAATAATGCTTACTAACTCAACAGTTTCCAGTGTCCTGTTCTGTGCCGTTTGCTGCATCCACATTGCTGTGTAGCCATTGCTCCGTCCATCCCCAGAACTTTTTAAATGTTTCCCAACTGGAAGTCTGTTCTTATTAAGCACTAACTTCCCATTCTTCTTCTCCCTGATCCCCTGGCAGCCATCATTCTGCTTTCATTTCCTATGAATTTGACTCCTCTAAGTGTCTTGTATACATGGTAATATTCGTTCTTTCCTGCTTGGCTTCTGTGATTTAGCATATGACTTAAGGTTCAGCCATGGAGGAGCATGTTTCAGAATTTTATTCATTCATTTTTTTAGTTGTGGTCTCACTCTCTTGACCAGTTTGTAGTGCAATGGCATGATCATGGCCTGGACAGTTTCAGCCTCCTAGGCTCAGGGAATCCTCCCACCCTAGCTTCCCCAGGAGCAGGGACTACAATCACATGTCCACACACCAAGTGAATTCTATTTTTAATTTTTGTGGAGATGAGGTCTTACTGCGATGCTTAATCTAGTCTCAAACTCCTAGACCCAAGCAATATTCTCGCCTAAGTCTACCAAAGTGCTGGGATTAAAGGCATGCATAATTGTGCCTGGCAGAATGTTGCTTATTTGTAAGGTGGAATAATATTCTATTATATGGACGGACCACACTGTTTTTGTCTATTCACCCACTGATGGACAATTGGCTTGCTTTGACCTTTGGGTTATTGCTAACAATCCTGCTATGAACATAGGTGTACATATATCTATTTGGGTACCTGCTTTCAGTGCCTTTGAGTAGGTACCCAGAAGTGGAATCATTGTATCATATGTTAGCTCCATGTTTGATTTACACCGATTAGTATCCATATTGCTTTATACCGTGGCTGCACCATTTTACGTTCCTCTTCTTTATCCTTAATGAGTTATATTTCTTTATAATATGTCACATTTTGTTTATCCGTTCATCTTTTGATTGATGGTCAGGTCATTGCCAGCTTTTGGATGATGTGAATGATGGTGCTAAGGTATTTGTTTTAAAGTTTTTGTTTGAGCCCCTGTTTCAACTATTGGGGAGTGCAGTGAGTCCTCACTTAACATCACCAATTGGTCACTGGACATTGCAGCCTTAAGTGAGATGGTGTGCAATAAAACCACTTTTGACACAGGCTAATTGGTATAAACAAGAGTTAAGTACCCAGGGCATATTTTTGGGCAAAAAAAAAAAAATCACCAAACCTCTAAGTAAAGACCAAAGCACCTTTATTATTAAACATTGACATTAATACGTGCATTTAAGAAAGAGTAACAAAAGCAAATGGCATCAATACTTACCCACTTATTCCAGTTCAAGTTTGCGGGTGGGTAGGGCATAACTCAGCAGCTCAAGGTACAAGGCAGAGACTAGCCCTGGACAGGATGCCATTTCATCTCAGGAAGCACTCACACACTCACCCACACTCGCTCAGACTGGGATTAAGTAGACATGCTCATTCACCTAATGTGCATGTCTTTGGGATATGGAAGGACACCAGAGTACAGGAGAAAAACCCATGCAGACATGGGGAGAATGTGCAAACTCCACACACAGTGGTCCTGATCAAGAGATGATTTTTTTTGTCATCAGTGTTGTATGAAAATGATATTGAATGGAACAACAAGATTCAAGGACCTGCGGTAAATACCTAGGAATACGATTGTTGATTTGTACAGTAATTCTGTTTTAAATTTTTGAGGCAAGGCCAAACAATGTTACACATAGGCTGCAACATTTTGTATTCCACATACCATGTTTAAAGATTTCAATTTCTCTTCATCTTTGCAATTTCTTTTCGGTACTTGTTATTTTTTAATTTGGGGGGTGACAGTCTTCTCAGTGCATGTGAAGGAGTAACTCATTGTGGTTTCAATTTGCATTACCATCATGATAATAATATTGATCATCTTTTCCTGTGCTTATTGGCCATTTGCATGTCTTTTTGGCAAAGTGTGAATTCAGGTTCTTTCTCCATGTTCTAATTGGTTCATTTGTCTTTTTTTTCATGTGGCAAAACTTCATATATTGTGGATAACAGATTCTTATCAGATGTGTAATGTACAAATATTTTCTCTCATTCGGGGATCATCTTTTTACCTTCTTGATAGTCTTTTGATACACAAAATTCTTAATTTGAGGCAATTTTTTATTAGTTGTGCTCTTGGTGTCAGATCTGAGAAACCATTGCCAAATCCAAGGTCTTGAAGGTTTATCCCTATGATTTCTGCTCGAGTTCATATTTTATTTCTGATATTTAGACCTGTGAACCATATGAGTCCTTTTTTCAATGTGGTGTGAAGTAAGGGCACAATTTCATTCCTCCGAATGTGAGTAGTCAATTGTTTAATATCACGTGTGAATAACGATCAACTCTGCGGTAAAGATATGGGTTTATTTCTCAACTATAAATTCAGTTCCGTTCATGTATATATATGTCTTTATGTTAGTACCATGCTGGTTCTTGTTTGTTTGTTTGTTTTGGTTTTTACTACTGCTTTGTAGTAAGATTTGAAATTGGGAAATGTTGGCTTTTCTATTTCATGATTGTTTTGGCCATTGGGATCCCTTAAAATTTCACATGAGTGTCAGGATCTGCTCACCCATTTCTTCCAAAAGGACACTGGGATTTTCATAAAAATTGCAATGATTACGTAGACTGCTTTGTATAGTACTGCCATCTTAAGAAGTACTAATTCTTTTAGCTAATGAACATAGGATGTGTTTACATTTATTTTGACTGTCTTGAATTAAATTCAGCAATGTTTTGTAATTTTCCATGTCCAAGTCTTACACTTTGGTTGAATGTACTCCTAAGTATGGTATTGCTAATATTTTAAAAATATGTCTATCTTATAGTTTGGGGGCATGACTGTAGGCCAGAATTTGGTCGACTATGCTCACCTGTTTTTGTAAATAGAGTTTTATTGTGAAGTAGGCACACCCATCTATTTATTTATTGTCTGATAGTTTTTACATTATATTGGCAAGTTGAGTAGTTGCAACTGAGTAAAATATTTCTAGCTGGCTTTTAACAGAAATAGTTTGATGACCTCTGGGTTAGGCCATGAATAATTCTAAAAATAGCAACTGATATAATAAATTGTGATTAGTAATTAAGATATCTGTTATTCTACAGGCTACTATTTACTGTGTTTACAATGTAGGCTGTGTTTACAATGTTATCCTTGGGAGGCTTTGATGCTTCAAAAATTGCTTTACAATGTGAAACTTAGGGCGTGATTTGTTCTTTTAGATATTAAGATGAATTGCAAATTGACAGTAATTAAACAGAGCAGATCTAGCCATAAGTTTACTAGACAAATCAAATGAAAAATATTTTTATGTAGACTGTAGTATATTTTATGTATTATAAATATATTTCCGTATATTATAAAGCAGTTTAAACTATTGGGGGAGCAGTATTTCACACACATAGGGAAAACTGGTCATAAACTCTAATAAAGCAGCCTTGGAGATTCTTAGCATAACAACTGAGTTCTTGTTATCATAGGCATAGTCAGTAAGAAAAATGTTCAACCTGAATCCTCTATTTTCTAATCTGAAAAATGAAACTTCGAAAGATATATACATTTTTGATAATTGCTTACACACTTTAATTGTATGGCTAAGACTTGTTGAATAGTGACTTGAACATTTTTATTGCTGATTTGCTAGGTATTATTGTTATATCAGGGAAAGAGGAAAAGAAAATTAACTGATGATACTTAAAACTTTGTCTTTACTCTTGATATTAAACCTTTTGGATGAAGTAGATGGAGAAGATACACAAAAGAAACAATGCATAAATCCTCATACGGAACTTTGTAAGTGTGAAATAATATATTTTTGGTTTGGGGAATGGGCCTATAATTTGAGTGAACTCACCTCAGCCTCCCAAAGGCGCGGGATTACAGGCTGAGCCACCGAGCCCGGCTGACTCTTTTCAATCCCTTGCTGCTTAGGCAGTCCTGGTCTCTCCCGCTCAGACAGCTTGTGCATCACTGGAACTGAGGTGATATGGTTTTGTCTATTGACAGAGTTTTGTTTTACTTTCTATGCTTTAAGAAGATATAATATAATATTTAAAAGAATTTACTTATGTATGTCTGTAATGATTGGGGTTATTGTTCAAATCTTTACTAAAATCTCTCAAGTTCTGAGTCTTCCAAAAGTATATAATAATAGAGAACTTCTAGTAAACTCAAAAGGATACCTCTGAACTAGTGAAAGAAAGGTAAAAATAGAAAATTTAAAACTAAAAACAGCCAGGCTCGGTGGCTCAGCCTGTAATCCCGTACTTTGGGAAGATGAGGTGAGTGGATTGCCTGAGCCCGCGGGTTCGAGACCTGCCTGGGCAGTGAGACCTCATCTCTACAAGAAATCAAAAAATCAGCCGGGTGTGGTAGCGCATGCCTGTAATTCCAGCTACTCGGAAGGCTGAGGCGGAAGGATCGCCCGAGCCCAGGAGGTCGAGGCTGCGGTGGCTGGGAGCAGCCACTGCACTCCAGTCTGGGTGGCAGAGTGAGATTCCAACTCAAAAAAAAAAAAAAAAAGAAAGAAAGAAACTAAAAGCAGAAAGGCCAAGTTCTTAACCTATAAAGGATTACAGAATGTTGGAGCCATGTATATGTCACACTCCATCCTCTAATCCCACTGAAAACAAAATTATTTGAGAAAATGCAGCAGTAGGGATGTTGCTTGCTAAGAACTCTCATAACCAGGACTTACTTGATGGTTAAAAGGGTGTGTTTGGTTGTTCTAAAAAGTAGAACGAATTTAAGCATATTGCTGTCAAAAGTAGAGGGTCCTTGACTATATAAACCCTCAAGATCCCATTCAGTTAATCAATTATTTGAGAACTGTGTCCTGACTGAAATTTCACTGCAACATTAGAAAATATTTCTTAAAATCCTAAGACAATTGAATCACAGGAATTTTGGAATGATGCAGTATTTATATTATGATTAAATTAACACATGATTTTTCTGACCTTTAGAGGATTCATTTTTAAGCAAATATCTCATTTGGAAGTCCAATATTTTCTTGACTTTGCCTCACATTACTTCACTTGCATTGCAATTGGTGTTCAACACAGGGTAGAAATCCCAAACCTTTGTCCATAATTAGAGTTTGCTGAGTTTTTTTTTTAACATCCTTAGGGTTAGACCTAATGGCAGTTTTCTCTGCATGAGATAAGTACAGGACATGACTGGATCTCTGTTATGGTACAGAGATTTCAGACTGTAGTTTTTCTTAACTTTTCCAGTGAGAAACCAAGTGATCTCAAGCAAGTTGCTTTTAATTTCAAACAGTAAGACTGGGTGGAATTAGCTGAACATTCAGGAATTGGTAATTTTGCTGAGACAGAAATTGGAAATGTATATTGAGAAATGAGAGGATGCCTCCCTTAGGTAGAAAGAGAGAAATCCTCAGGACCTGGTTTTTCCACTTGTCATTGAGCCTTGCTCTGCCCTTCTCCTGTAAAATAATGGAGATTTCATAGTTGTTGTTTCAAAAAATATGGTTTATTACATGTTGTTGGAAGAAATTACATGTCATAATAAAGTTGGTGAATTTGAGCAACTGAAAAATCATCCCTTGGGAGAATGCTAAAGATGTAATGTTATTGGCATTACTGCTATACTCACTTCTGAGACTCAAGGACTTAAGCTCTTTCAGGGTCCTCTGG
Source organism: Carlito syrichta (assembly GCF_000164805.1). Taxonomy (NCBI): domain Eukaryota; kingdom Metazoa; phylum Chordata; class Mammalia; order Primates; family Tarsiidae; genus Carlito; species Carlito syrichta. The sequence continues at coordinate 25,168 of NW_007255877.1, read as the reverse complement.
CCATATCAATAGAAAGTCGTGTTTGGATATTATGTGGGCAATCCAGCTATTGATATTAGATAAAAACAACCCTTGCTGATAAGAGTTTAATTTGCTCTTTTTTTTTTTTTGAGTTGGAGTCTCACTCTGTCACCCAGATTGGAGTGCAGCGGCTGCCCCCGGCCACCGCAGCCTTGACCTGCTGGGCTCTGGCGATTCTTCCGCCTCAGCCTTCCGAGTAGCCGGAATTACAGGCATGCGCTACCACGCCCGTCTGATTTTTGGATTTATTGTAGAGATGAAGTCTCGCTGCCCAGGCGGGTCTCGAACCCGCGGGCTCAGGCAATTCACTCACTTCAGCCTCCCAAAGGCTCGGAATTACAGGCTGAGCCACCAAGCCCGGCTGCTCTTTTCTTGACTAGAGGTCCACTGCATCCATTAGCCAAAATTCTTAGAGTTTACAAAACTGGTTATGAGAACACCCAGAGCAATACTAAGAACAAGTTAGACATCCTTGTCATGGAAAATCTTTTCTGTGAGAGAAATGCAACACAGATAAAGGTATTGGACTCTGTGACGAGTTTAGTTACTGGAAACCTTTGTGCTTTTGGTTCTTGAAATATAGTTAGAGGGTAACGTCCTATTTTAGAGCAAATAGTTAGCTTTGGTTTCTAGGTCATATTTTGTCTTGTTGGGCCATGAAAGAAACAATGAAGAGGGATTATTGTTTTGAACTGGTCCCCAGATTTAACATACCTAATACTCTAGCATCACAGAGCTGGTAGGATAAGAAGACAGGCCTACTTCCAGGATCTCTGTTCAAGGTTAAGAAGCTGAGGCCTAGGAAAAGTAAGTACTTTATTAAAGTCACTCAGCTATTTATTTCTAGACTCAAGTTGGTCTGGATTCTAGAACACTGCTGTTTCAAGTGCTGATCCTTGAACTGTTTCCAGTCTGCATTGAGATAAAACGCTTGTGCTAGAATGTAATTCAGTGCACTGCTTTCTTCATTGACAAGAGCCTTGCTTTGAGAAAAAACATCAGAACTGAACTAAACAGTGTGCTTTTCATGTAATTAATTTGTATTCTGGCAGTAGTTTCCTATCATCATGAGCCAGGACCAGCTGACCAGCACCGATGGTACTCAGGTGCCATCACATTTGAGTGCATTGTGTTTCCGACCTCCCACACATTCCTAGAATTATGCTGCTGCTTTTACATGCCGTAAGTAATTAGACAGAGTTTGGTATCAAAACTTTAAGTTTCCTAATACTTTTTGTGTGCTGCTTTCTGACCCAGTGATATTATTTTGGAGTTCCTGGTTAATGTATCTTACAGTTGATTACATTAGCCAGTTTATTTCTGTAATAGTTCAGTAACTGAATACCTAGGTATTAATTTCATATAATATGATTATATCACTGTGTGCTTTATGTAGTATACAATTATATCACTATGCATTTAATAACATAAACATTATTAATTATTAAAATTAAAATTTAAAATTTATATAATGGTGATTATTTTATGTAATTATACTAATTGACCATTTGTGGCAACTCACATAAATGACAAATCATTTTTTTTCTGCTAGGTTTTTCGTTTGAAGGGCTCAATTTGGAATGGAAATGTAGAAACTGACACCGGGAAAGACAATTGTGATGTGGCCTTGCTGGATGAAAGTCTCCTAAAGATGATTTGAGACAACTCTCTGCATATTTGTTTTATTCCATAGCTGTGCTAAGAACCTTGATCTATAGTGACTTCTGTTTCCTTTCTAGACACCTCATACCGGATTATTCTTTATTTGTTGGGTGAGATGATACTAGCAATGAGCTAGTAGTTGGGATTATAGGTAAGTCAATAGGAATACCCTTTTATATCATGATTGAAGCTAAATTACACTTTTAAATATTCTATTGAACATAGTCTGATAATAACTTATTGAATATTTTCACAAGCTTTCATCTGAAATTTCAAAAATAATGTTTTTCACTCTAGTCCCTCCTCAGTTTGCTCATTTTAATTTTTATTATGTTTGCCAAAAATATGTGAATTCAAAAAGCCAGTTACAAATGAGGCCCTTTGTGACTGTTGTGAGGATTAAACAAATCCATACAAGAAACTCCTGAGAATAGCACTGAGTATATTGTTGGTACTAAATAAAATTAAGTATCATAGAAGTAGAAGTAATATTCATTGCTATTGTCATTTGCTTATGCTTGCTAACATAGTTTTACTATGTTACCCTCTACTTTCACCCCTAGTTATATTCAAACTTCTACATGGGGCAAACAGCTTGAGATGACTATGAAATCAACAGAAATTTTAGGAGAACCAGGTGAGCAGAATTTTCATTTTGTATACATTTTCATGATACACATGATGGATTATGACACAGACACAAAAAGGACAAAATGATGGCCTTCACAGCAACTTAGATGGATTTAGAGTCTACATACTCAGTGATCTATCATAGAAACAATTAGCTGAATACCACATGTTCTCACTTATAACTGGATCCTGAACATCGGTCACAATACTGCAAGAGAGGGATCAGCAGTAGCAGGACTCTGCCAGGGGAGGGAAGGGGGAGCACATAACATCACAAAGGGCACCGTATCCTAAACCAGGGGAAGAGATGCCCACTTGAAGGTCCGCACTTCACTGGCATGAGGGCCATTTATGTAGCTAATCTTTATGTGAATCCCATCCTTAAAAACATAAAGAAAAAAAATTTAAAGTGGATCCATTGATCAGGAATTGGTTACCTGTTCCAATTTCCATAAGGGTATCTCCTGCATTTTCTCAGATTCTTAACATTTGAGATTTTACATTTAGGTCTTTGACCCATTTAGAGTTGATTTTTGTGTATGGTGGTAGGTAGGGGTCCTGTTTCAATCTTCTGCATGCGATCAGCCATGCAGAACCATTTCCCCAGCACCATTTACTAAATAGGTTCTCCTCTCCCCAGTGGTTATTGGTGGAGGCTTTGTAGAATATGGGTTGGTTGAGATATTGAGGCTTTGCTTCTGGAATCTCTGTCCTGTTCCATTCATCAGTATGCCTGTTCTTGTACCAATATGAGGCTGTTTAGATTATTGTAGTCTTATAATAAAGTTTAAAGTCTGAAAGTGTGATACCACCCACTTTGTTTTTGTTTGCTTGTTTTTTTCTGAGTATTGTTTTAACTATTTGTGGTCATTTATGTTTCCATCTGAATTTCTGTGTTGTCGTTTTCAGGTAGAATGATGTTGGTAATTTAATGGGTATTGTGTTGAACTTGTAGATTACCTTTGTAGGATGGACATCTTAACAATGTTGATTCTTCCAATCCATGAGCATGGAACATTTTTCCACTTGTTTGTGTCATCTTTGATTTCTTTGAGTAGTGTTTTGTAGTTTTTGTTGTAAAGGTCTTTCACCTCTAGAGTCAGGAAAATGCTGAGATATGTCTTTTTTTTGTGACTACTGTGAGTGGGATAGTGCTTTTTATTTGGTTCTCTGCCTGTTTGTTGTTGGTGTATAAGAATGTGACTATCATTTGCACACTTATTTTGTACCCTGAGACTTTGCTAAAGTCTTTTTACCAGTGCAAGTAGGTTTTTGACAGATTCTCTTAGATTTTTCAGGTATAGGGTCATATCGTCAGCAAAGAGGGATAGCTTAACTTTTTCTTTTTCTATTTGGATATCCCTGATTTCCTTCTCTTGTCTTATTGCTTTTGCTAGGACTTCCAACTCTATGTTGAACAGGAGGGGTGAGAGTGGGCAGCCTTGTCTTGTTTCGATTTTCAGGGGAAATGCTTCCAATTTCTGTTCATTTAGCAGTATGTTGGCTGTGACTTTATCATAGATGACTCTTGAGATAGAAAAGTGGGAACTCATCAAACTGAAAAATTCTGCAAGGCAAAGGAAACCATTAAGACAGCGGGGAGACAGCCCACAAAATGGAAAAAATTATTTGCCACCTGTATATCTGACATCTGACAAAGGCCTAACATCCCAGATCTACAAGGAACTCAAGTGTGAAGAAAGGAAAAAAACAGCCCCATTGAAAGTGACCAAAAGACAGGAATAAACACTTCTCAAAAGACGTATGAACAGCCAACAGACACATGAAAAGTGCTCAACTTCACTCATCATCAGAGAAATGCAAAGAAAACCACATTGAGATACCACCTAACTCCAGTAAAAATAGCCATCATTAATAAAACAAAAAACAACGGATGCAGGAGAGAATGCAGAGAAAATGGAACCCTTCTGCACTGTTGGTGGGAATGCAAACTAGAACTAGTTCAACCTCTATGGAAAACAGTGTGGCGATGTCTAAAAGAACTAGAAATTGACCTTCCAAACCACCCAGCAATCCCCTTTCTGGGAATATACCCAGAGGAACTCAAATCATTCTACAAAAAAGATACCTGCACATGCATGCTTACTGCAGCACTATTCACAATAGCAAAAACACGAAACCAACGATGTTGCCCATCAAAACTGAACTGGATAAAAAAACGTGGTACATACACACGATCATGCAGCCATAAAGGAGGACAAAATTAAGGACTTCACAGCAACTTGGATGGAGTTAGAGTCTATAATACTCAGTGATCTGTCACAGGATCAAAGAACTTAGTACCACATGTTTTCACTCATAAGTGGATCTTGAACATTTACCATAATACTATAAGAAAGGAATTGGCAGTAGCTGGAAGCTGTCAGCTTGGGGGGGGGCACATAACATCAATAAGGTTACCTGATCTCAAACCAGGGAAAGTGGGGACCAAAGGGAGGCCCAAACTTAACGTGTATGATGACTTCTTGGATACCTATTCCTGAGTTGTACCCCACATCTTTAAAATAGAATGAGTGATCAGAAGTACTGAACTATCATTGAGGAAATACTGTAGCCCCGGAATATTTTCTCTTGGTTTCTTTCTTTAACAAGGATACTTTGGGGATTTACAAAATTTTAAGGATTTTACTCTTTCCACACTACCTACAATAGCACATGGAATTTTCACACAATAAGAATAAGAAATCAGGATCTATCTGGTTACACGGAGTATAGTGGATACATGAAATAGGAACATGTTGGAAAGCTTACTTTAGAGATTGAAGGCAGTAGTTTGGTATTTGGTGTTTATTAAAAAGTGATATGATTTGAACTGGAATCAAGTTGATCAAGGACTTATGATTGATTTAATGATAAAGCCCATGCAAACTCCTTTTAAAGCACGTGTATGTGTGTTTTGAAGATACACAAAACACTGGTGATTTTAGATTTGATCTCTAACACTAGTAAAGGAGTTGTACAGAATTGAAAGATAATGTGAAACTTTAACTTCTTTTGTGTACAGAAACAATGGATTTTGTGTCTGATTTGAAATGCCAACACTGTTTTTTCTCTCTGTCAATGTTTTTGTCAGGATGCTTAGGGTTATTTGTTCTGTCCATTCCTGTACTCCCCTAGGCATGAACACTTGAAGTACAGGGTGTCTCTCCCTAGCTGTAATTATGTTGCTTCTTTGTTTTTAGTTTCAATCCTGTGTGCATAGCAGGAACGCTCCATGGAAATGGCCCTGACAACGATATGTCATGTTGATTTTATTTTCCTTGCCCGTGACGAAAAACTATGCTTTACATTAATGCTGCCTCATACAGAATATTGTAGTTAAAATTTCCAATATAATACATTCTGAAGCAACTCTTGTTGACTTGCAAGAGTGATCTATCTCTTTTAAAAATAAAGTCTGAGCTGTATTGGTGAAAGAGAAATATAAAACATAACTTTTTTGAGTGGCATAATTACATGCCTGGTCCCTTGCTGTTATTGTTTTGGCCATCACTAGGTATAAGGTGTCTCAAATACTGTGAAGTAGCAAAGAAGCTACTTGGTGTTTAGCAGTGAATGACTACTTTCCTCTCTTAAATTTCCTTTCAAGGCCTCGAGACTATTAATGCTGAAAAGTTAGGAATGAGGAAGAATCACAATACTTTCCTTCTTAGATATACTATGAATCCTGAGAATAATTGATAGTAAAATAAGAAAATTATGCCAATGTGCTGCTTGGTATAAAAATCTTATGTAAGTGTAAAGCTTTTTTATGCCATCCAAACTTATTAAAAATAGATTTTTCTTCCCCCTCGTATGTTAGCTTAAGAATAATAATGGGAACAAGCTGCTGCAAGTCCTTTTGTCGTCTGTTGAATACTTTAAATTTACAGATTTTCAAAATGTTCTTCAAATTATCTTATAATTATTTTCATGATTTAGCTGTGAGTTGACTTTATTGGGTATTGTAAATAGTAACATTTATTTTCATCAGCTTTTGTAACGTTTTTGTGGGCATTAGCTTTGTAGCATTTTACTCATTAGTGGTGGGCTTTTGTAAAACTGCCAAGGAAAGTAACCTACCTTTGGAAAAAATTTTGCTGAGCTCGAAGGGAGAAAACTATTGTGAATGAACCTAGTGGTGAAACAGATCAGCCCACTGGTTATTCCTCAAGTGTTGACATTCTGACTGAAGCAGTTTTTCAACCATCTAGTGCAATGCCTTTTTGTTTATTTTGGTAACACGGATGCAGTATATTATGGGAAAACAATAAGATCACAGGCTTTGCCCGGTGGCTCAGCCTGTAATCCCAGCGCTTTAGGAGGCCGAGGCGAGTGGATTGCCTGAGCCCACAGGCGCAAGACCAGTCTGGGAAACTTGGCCAGACCTCATCTCTACAATAAAAAAAAAAGTTAGCTGGGCGTAGTAGCATGCAACCGTGGTTCCGGCCACTTGGATGGTTGAGGCAGAAGGATGGCCGGAACCCAGCAGGCTGACGCTGGGGTTTCTGTGAGCATGTCACTGTACTCCAGCCTGGGTGATGGAGTGGGACTTCAACTCAAAAAATAAAATAAAATTACAATTAGCAGTTTTGTTAATATTGTGGTGTCTGTTTCATTTTTAAATGTACATTATGGGCAACCCCTTTTGGTTCCCCTTCCACTGTGGGAGCTTTTCTGATTCTCAGTAAGTCCTGCTTATAAATAAATAAATAAATAAATACATACATACATAAATAAACCTTATATCTTTGATAAGGAACTTTAAAATAGAGAAGTGACATTCTAAACCATAGTCTCTTTTAATTTAATATAAGAAACAATAATATTGAAAGTACTTAATGCATTAGATTGTATATATATTTACTTTGGACAGATTGTATATATATTTACTTTGGACCTGCTGTTTTATGTGGTTGACATCTTATTTGAAAGATAAATGCCTCAAACTTTTGGAGAGCTATCCTGTAAGAAAAATGATTGGCCTGGCAGTGTCCTCTGTTGTTCATTCTCCTCCCTTTTGTTTAATTGTGAAAAAATCTGAATATTTCACTTCAATCTGACATCATTTTGGCCGGTACCCAGCATGGGTGCACTGGCTTTCCATCTTTCTTGTGTTCTCCTGATAGGGCACTCAGGGAGGTCCAGTCTCTCTCGTTTGGTGACTGGCTGGATATGTGTGTAGATGGGACTTCTGCTACCAGAAGTGTGTTGCTTTGTACCATAGCTCACAGCTGTGGGTGTGAAGCCCCAAGGTTCACCTCTCACTGGATTTCCTCAGCAAAAGAAAGCCTGGGGGACAAGAGACCACTTCAAGTATGCACAAGAGGTGGCCAGGCCACAGCCAGCACACAGGGAAGTGGAGAGGCCCCTGCTCTGCCTTGTGGGCAGGGGAAGTGGGTGAGCCATTAGAGGCACCTGGAGTCTCCTGGCCCTGTCCACCCAGAAGCTTCGACTGTTGGATGTTAATTATCTTACACGATTCCTGAGTTAGTGCTTAAGCAATCTATGTTTTTTGAAAATAATTTCTCCCCCCTCCCCTACAATTTCACTTGTGTGTTTTGAAGTGCACTTAATGACTAGCATAATGCTTTGAGGGTATTTTTTAGAATAACAAATGAAAGCATTTTTTAAGAAAAAGGTTCATGCTTCTGGAATAGGGCAGCCCCATGGAGACCCATGCCAGTTCTCTAGAAGCATTTGGCAAAGCAACTTCTGGCCTCCAGGACACCTCATTGTCACCCCTCCCCAACATTGGAAGGTGAGACCTTGGCCCTGTCTGGCAGAGCACTTGGCCTGTCCCCACAAAGCACTGGCCTCATCCTGAAGATCATTTGACCTCGAACCGCAGAGCACATGGCTCCATCTAGCAGGGCATGGGTCTTGTACTGCCAAGCACAGGGCCCTGGCCTGCAGAGCACTTGGCTGATACCACAGACTGTTTGGGCAGAGCAGTTAACCCTGATCCACAGAAGATTTAGCCCGCTCTGCAGTGCAGAGCCCCCGACCCTGCCCACAGCGTACTTGGCCTTGTCGCCATAAAACGCTCAGCCCTGTTTTTCAGCGTACTTGACTGTGTGCCGCAGAGCACTGGGGCTCGACCTCCAGACCACTTGGCCTTGTCCCTGATGAGCACTTGGCCTTGTCATGCCGAGGGCCCAACTCAGCTGACACTGTCCAGGCTGCTCCTGGCCCACATGGAGAAGTCACTGTGGGTCTCCTCTGTGACGCTTCCGCATCCTCATGAAGGTGTTGCAGCCTTTGCCACCAGTCTCCACGACCTCACTCTTGGGGCCCAGTTCACTCCTGTTACCCGTTTGTTGTCTCCTTGAGTTCCTGCACCTTGGCTCATGTGGCTCAGCTCTCCTAATAGCTCTGCACCTCACGGCTGTTGGAGCAAATGAAGATACATGTGCAGCCAGTGCTCCAGGTGAGAAAACTGGTGGCCCCACCGGCAGCCATGGGAGGCTGTAGTACTCAGCTCAGCAGGGCACCACAGCCACAGACTCTGGGCAGGATGTACCTGGCCAGCGCTCTGATTTTTTTTTATTGTGGTAAAAATGCCTGACATAAGCTTTACCTTCTTATTCATTTTTATTTGTATCATCCAGTAGTGTTAACTATAATCACATTGTTGTGAAACAGATCTCCAGAACGTTTTTACCTTGTAAAATTAAGTGATTTCCCTTTTCCCCCGTCCCAAACTCCAGGTTGCTGTTCTATTTTTTTGTTAAATTTTTTTCCTAATATAAGTGGCATCATACAGTATTTGTGTTTTCTTTCTAACAATATCATTTTTCATAATTTCTTTTTTTTTTTTCATTTTAAAGATGTGGGGTACAATTCAGGGTTAGGTATACAAATGTTTATTATGCAGGTGCCCTTGTTGATGAGGTGTGCCCCTTCCTCCTCTGGCAGTTTTCCTCAATGGCCAAACCCACCCTCCCTCCCCTGGCAGTTTCCCACTACTGCCAATCCCTTTCTTACCGTATTATGATAATTTTTTAAGGTCTATTTATGAGTGGGAACATATGGTATTCTGTTCTTTGTTTCTGTGATAGATCACTGAGTATGATAGACTCTAAATCCATTCCAGTTGCTGCAAAGGCCATATGTTTTTCCTTCTTTATTGCTGCATAATATTCTATCATGTATATGTACCACATTTTTTTATCCAGTCCAGCTTCGATGGGCAACATGGTTGGTTCCATGTTTTTGCTATTGTGAATAGAGCTGCAACAAACATGCGTGTGCAAGTATCTTTTTTGTAGAGTGATTTGAGTTCCTCCAGGTATATTCCCAATAGGGGAATTGCTGGGTCATACAGAAGGCCAATTTCTAGTTCTTTCAGAAATCGTCACACTGTCTTCCAAAGAGGTTTCAATACTTTGCTTTCCCACTAGCAGCGTAGAAGTGTTCCTTTTTCTCTGCATCCTCATCAGCTTCTGTTTTTTGTTTTATTAATGATGGCCATTCTTACTGGGTTAGGTGGTATTTCAATGTGCTTTGATTTGCATTTATCTGATGATTAGTGAGGCTGAGCACTTTTTCATGTGTCTGTTGGCTGCCTGAATATCTCCTTTTGAGATATCTTTTGTCCATTTTTTAATGAGGTTGTTTGTGTTTTTTCCTTTCGGTGTGTTTGAGTTCCTTGTAGATGCTAGATGTTAGGCCTTTGTCAGATATACAGTTTGCAAATATTTTTTCCCATTCTGTAGGCTGTCTCCTTGCTCTCTTGATGGTTTCTTTTGCTTTGCAGAAGTTTGTCAGTTTGATGTGGTCCCACTTGTCTATCTTATCTCATATGGTATGGGCACTCGGGATTTTGATCAGGAATTGGTTGCCAGTTCCAATTTGCATAAGGTGTCTCCTGCATTTTCCAAGATTCTTATAGTTTGAGGTTTTACATTTAGGTCTTTGATCCATTTAGAGTTGATTTTTGCGTATGGTGATAGGTAGGGGTCCTGTTTCAATCTTCTGCATGTGAGCAATCAGATTTCCCAGGACCATTTACTGCATAGGTTTTCCTTTTTCCAGTGGTTGTTGTTGCAGGCTTTGTCACATTGAGGCTTTGCTTCCAAAATCTCTATCCTGTTCCATTGGTCAACATGCCTGTTCTTGTACCAATGACAGGCTGTTTTGATTACTGTAGGCTTATAGTAGCGTTCGAAGTCTGTAAGTGTGATAGCTCCTGTTTTGTTTCTTTTACTAAGAATTGTTTTGGCTATTCGTGATCGTTTATGTTTCCATATGAATTTCTGTATTGTCATTTCTGGGTCTGAGAAGAATGATGTTCGTAATATAATGGGTATTGCATTGAATCTGTAGATTGATTTTGGTAGCATGGACGTCTTAACAATCCTCTCACCTTAGCCTCCCAAAGTGCTGAGATTACAGGCATAAGCCACTGCGCCCAGCCAGGATTCCAACTGGAAGAGTACTTAAAGACTTATGTGTGTGATACCGGCTCCACTCTCAGAACATGCTCTGGTAAGCACTGGGCAATGAAAAAAATGATTGTTGATTTTCTTCCTACCCATGAGCAAGGAATGCTTTTCCATTTGTTTGTGTCTTCTTGGATTTCTTTGAGCAGTGTTTTGTAGTTCTCATTGTAAAGGTCTTTCACTCTTCTGGTTAGGGAAATACCGAGGTATTTAATTTTTTTGGTGGCTGTTGTGAATGGGATTGTGCTTTTTATTTGGTTCTCCACCTGCTTGTTTTTGGTGTATAGGGATCGCATAATTTCTTAAGGTACATTTGTGTTGTGGCATGTGACAGGATTTTCTAATTTTTGAAGGATGAATAATATTCCATTGTAAGCATAAGCTGAATTTTGTTTATTCATTCATCCTTCCACTGAAGTTTGGGTTGTGTGATGGTTAATTTTATGTGCAGACTTGACTGGGCCAGGGGATGCCCAGTTAGCTGGTAAGACATTATTTCTAAGTATGTTAGTGAGGGTGTTTCCAGAAGAGAGCACCATGTGAACTAGTATACTGAATAAAAAAGATATCTATCCTCAACAAGGATGGACAAATCTAGAACAACAAAAAAGGTGGAGAAAGGGCAAATTCTCTGTCTTGCAGCTGGGACATCCATTTTCTTCTGCTCTCAGATGTCAGAGCTCCTGGCTCTCAGCCCTCAGGTTCCAGAAGTGATGCCTGTGGCCTCCCAGGTTGTTAGGCCTTTGGATCTGGACTGGGGTTACAACATAGGGTTCCCTGGCTCTCAGGCTCTTGGGATGGGACTGAATTACACCACCAGCTTTCCTGGTTCTTTGGCTTTCATACTGTGGAACATCTTGACATCCATAATCATGTGAGCTAGTTCCCATGATAAATCTGATTACAATGTGAGGTAGATAGATGGATGGATAGGCATGATTCCATTGGAGAACCCTGACTGATACAAGTTGCTTTCGCCTCTTAGCTATTGTGGAGAATGCTGCAGTAGACATGAATCAGCAAGCAGCTCCTTTGAGACTCTACTCTCAGTTCTTTTGCATAAATACTCAGAAGTGAGATTGCAGGATAATTTGGTAGTTTAATTTTTAATGTTTTTGAGGACCCTCCATAGTTTTTTTTAGTAATCTCCACCATTTTTGTAATCTCATCAGCCAGTGCACAAGGGGTTATATTTCTGTACATACTCACCAATACTTGTTATTATTATTGTTATTATTATTATTATTTATTCTAGCTATCCTAGTGGTTGTGAGGTGATATTGCACTGTGCTGCTGTTTGCATGGCTCTGGTGATTGGTGGTGTTCAAGATCTTTTCATATTCTTGTTGGTCATTTGTACATCATATTTGGAAAAATGTCTATTCGAGTTTTAGCCTATTTTTAAGTAATTTTATTTTTATTTTTGTACCATAGGAGTTATTTTTATATCATAGATATAAATCCTTTTCCAAGTATGTGATTGACAAATATTTTATTTTATTCTTCATTTTCACTCAGTTAATGGTGTTCTTTGATGCACAAAAATTTGGAAGTCTGATGAAGTCCCATTAGATATTTTTTCCTTTATTGCCTGTGATCTTGTGGTCATATTAAACAACTCATTCCACAATTCTATATATGAAGATTTTCACTAAGGTTTTCTTAGGAGTTTGAGTTCAGTTAGGGGTTAAGGGCTAGTGTTAGATTTGTGGTTAGGGATTAGGAGTAAGGATTAGAGGTTAGAAATAGAAGTAAGGGTTAGGTTTAGGGTTTGGGTTAGAGTTAGGGGTTAGGGCTAGGGGTTTAGGTTAGGAGTTAAGGTTAGGGTCAGTGTCAGGGTCAGGGGGTGAAAAGGGGAGAAGGGAGTGGTAGATTTAGTTTTTAGGATTGGGGTTAGAAGGTAGGGTCAGAGTTAAGTTTAGAATTAGGGTAAGGTTAGGCTTAGGGGTTAGAGGTTAGAAGCTAGGGTTAGGTTTAGCACTGGGCTTAGGGTTAGGGACTGAGGTAAGGCTAGGGCTAGGTAGTGTTAATAACTGCTAGAGTTAGTGTTAGTTATAGGACTGGGGTTAATGTTAGGGTTAGGGTTTGGCTTAGGCATTAAGTTTAGGGTTAGGGCAAAATATATGTTTAGGGATAAGTGTAAGCTAGGGTTAGGTTTAGATTAGGGAGCATTGGGATTAGGGTTATCAAAATATTTTGGTTTATGGCTAGGGTTTGGGCTGTGGTTTGGGGTTAGGATAAGTAGTTCTGCTAAGATTAGGCATTTGTATTTGTGCTATTGTTAGTGTTATGGCTAGATTTAGGTTTGGGGTCATGGGTAGGTTTACCATTGTGGGTAATGTTAATGATAGCTTTATAAATAGAGTTAGGATTAGAGTTGGATTTGGACTGGTGTTTGTGTTATGGTTAGTCCCAGGGTTCAGTTATGGCTAGGGACAAAGATAGAGAGAGAGTTCCTTTTAGGGCCAGGTCTTGGGTTGTGGTTAGGGTTACAGGTATATTTAGGGTTAAGTCTAGGGTCACTTTAAGTGCTACTGCTAGGTTTAGTACTCAGGTTAGCATTAGGTTCATGTTTAGGTTAATTACTGGGATTAGAGTTAGGCATTTGCCTTAGGTTTCATTTTAGAGTTAGAGTTAGAGATATCATTAGGATTATGTTTAGGGTTATGGTTAGATATAGCTTTAGTGCTAGTGTTAGGGCTAGTGTTAAACATAGGGTTAGGGTTGGGGATAGGGCTAGGATTAGGACATGTTTAAGTCTAGGGTTTGATTTATCCCTGGGACTAGGGCTGGGGTTGTTTTTATGTTAGGGTGAATGTAGGGTTGTGGTTAGACTTACGGTTAGGATTAGGTGTAGGAGTAGGATTAGTGCTGGAGGTAGGGTAAGAGTCAGTATTAGGGTATGGGTTACGGGTAGAGTTGGAACAAACAGTATGACAAAATTAAGATTATGATTAGATTTAGGGGTTAGTGATAGGGGCTAGGTTAGTGTTACATTTAGGGATATTGTTAGGGTAAAGGATTAGGGATTAGGGTACCTTTTAGAGTTCGGCTAGCGACTAGGGTTAGGGTTCATGTTAGGAGTCAGTGTTAGGTGTGTGGTTGGGGCTCTGTCTAGGATAGGGTTACAGTTCTGGTTTTTATAGGGCTAGGGTTTGGGCTAAATTTGGGGTTGGGGTTGGAGTAAGGAGTTTGGATTCACATTAGGGTAAGTGTTGGAATTTCGGTTGGAGTTTGAGTTAGGGTTAGGGTTTAGGATAGCCATAGGACAGTGTTAGATTTAGTTTTTATGTTTAGTGTTGTTGTTAGGGTTACAGTAGGGGTATGACTTGGAAATGAGGTTAAGTTTAGTGCTAGGGTTGTGGTTTGGGATAGAGTTAGGGATGCAGTTAGGACTGAGACTAGAGTTAGCATTAGCCTCAGGTTTAGCATTAGGGATAGGGTTAGTGATAGGGTTGAGTTAGTTTTATGGCCAGGTGTAGGAATTGGAATAGGACAGCAGCTAAGGTTAGGTTTATTGCTAGGCTAGGACTTAGGTTGGGTTAGGGCTACAGCTAGTGTTAGGGTTAAATGCAAGGGTTAGGCTCAGGGTTAGGGTTTAGGGCTAGGGTTCACAATACTGTTATGGCTAGTACTAGGGTTAAGATTACAGTGAGGCTCAAAGGTTTCAAAACCAAATGGCAGAAATAATTTCCAAGTGTGCTATATTCTTACCAGCTTGAGAGCAGTGCTATTTCTGTGAAAAATGTGGTGACCTCATGATATTGATTGCAGTGAAGTGTTAACATGTTCATGCATAAAACAACTGTTTCTAAGAGTGCTACTCTCCTGCCACTCTGAGATCAGAGTTCAATAATGGATGTATTGACTACTCTAAAAAGAAGGTAGAACTTTGTTTAAATATGCATCGATATAGTTTGGGTATTCATCCCTTCCAAATCTCATGCTAAAATGTGATGCCCAATGTCAGAGTTGGGGTCTAGCAGGAGGTGCTGGTGTCATGAGGGTGGTCTCCTCAAGAAAGTCTTGGTGCTACTTTTGTGGTGATGTGTGAGTTCTTACTCTATCAGTTCACATGAGAGCTGACCTTTAAAAGATCCTGGCACCCCCCTTATCTCTCTGGTTTTCCACTCTTGCCATGTGACATGCCATCTTCTCCTACCTTCCATCGTGAGCAAAAGCATGCTGAGGCCTCACTAGAAGGCAAGCAGATGCTGACACTATGCAATACTGGGGCACCAACAGTTCTTTATAGATTGCTCAGCCTTAGTATTTCCTTATCATTATGGAAAGTGGACACATGTATGTGCGTATGGAAGATGTGTCTTACGCTGGTGCTTGCATTCCACGTTGAGAACAGCATTATCTCATTCTCACTAATCTGTAATGCATGTACAATAAGGCTTACCAGCACATTTATAAAAGGTACTTCTAAAATGTTAATTAATCCTCAGGTTGAGAAGTGCTGCTTGAGCACGTTGTGATGCATGTAAGACTGTTTACAGCACATCCATAAAACACGTTGTAAGAGTGCTGCTTAAGCACTAATCTGAGAACTGTGTTATTTTAGCTAGTGGTTGGAGTCACTACCGGTGTTAAAAAGACACATTTATGATTAATGTTTACAAGATGCTACTTGTGCTCCAAGTTGTAACAGTGGTATTGAAATAGATGGACCTATAGACGACTTGTACTTTGTAATAAATGTGTCTTAGTCCCTTTCTTGCTGCTCTAGTAATAAAACCTTGGACTGGGTGATTTATGAGCAAGAGAAATTCATTTTTCACAGTTCAGGAGGCTGGAAGTCCGAGGTCACTGCACTGAAAAATGTGGTTTCTGTTGAAGAACTGGTCTCTGCTTCTCCGACTTCACCTTGTTGCTGCATCCTCACATGGCGGAAGGGCAAAAAGGGCAGGCTATTCCTCTGAAATCCTTTTATAAGGGCACTGATTCCATTTATAAGGACAGCCCTAATGATTAAATTGCTTCTTACAGGTCCCAACTATTTTTTCTCTTTTTAATCTTTATTTTTAGTTTTAGAATCAGGGGGTACATATGAAGATTTGTTACGTAAGTATATTGCGTGAAGTTACAATTTGGGCTTCTGACGAGCCCACTCCATCACTCTCTTCCCTAGTGGTGAGCACGATACCCAGTGAGTGATTTTGCATCCCTTCCTCCCCTTCCTCCCTTCCCCTTTAGTAGTACCTAGGCCCACCCAACAGTGTCTGTTGCTCCCGTCCTTGTGCCTGTGTGTGCCCAGTCTTTAGGGTCCACTTATGAGTGAGAACATGCAATATTCAGTTTTCTGTTTCTGGAATAATTAGCTTAGAACGATGGCTTCCAGCTGCATCCATGTTGCTGCAAATGACATGATTTCACTCTGTTTTTTGATGGCTGGATAGGAATTCCATAGTGTTGTATATGTCCCACATTTTCTTCATCCAGTCCATCATTGATGGTCACCTTGGTTGGTCCATGTATTTGCTATTGTGAGTTATGCTGTGATAAACACAAATACAGGTGTCTTTTTGGTAGAACGATGCATACACCTTTGTGTAGATACCCAGCTAGGGGATTGCTGGGTGGAATGGTGGCTCAATTTTCAATTCTTTGAGAAAACACCACACTGCTCTCCACAGAGGCTGAATTAGCTTGCATTACCACCATCAGTGTACAAGCATTCCCTTTTCTCCACAGTCTCACCAACACCTGTTTTTTTTTTTACTTTTAAACAATAGCCATCTTGACCAAAATGAGATGTTCTCTCGCTGTCCCACCTTTGAATACTGTTGCATAGGGGATTAAGTTCCAACCTGAATTCTGGAGGGACACAAACATTCAAACCCTACTACAATGTAAAAGCAGTTTTTAAAGATACATCTATAGAAGATGCTTCCAAGAATCTATTTGCACATCAACACACCAAGCTGAGGAGTGTTATTTTTGCGAGCAGAAATAGTAAGTATTCTGTAATGCATGAAAAACACTGTTGAAAAGATTTTTTAAGACAAGAAATAAAATAATTGTAAGGAAGTTTACATCTTTATGGGGTGTATAATTGTAAAAGCAAGTAAATAAACAAGCAAAGTCCCTTCATATTGATATAAAGATGTAAGTAATGCTATGAAAATATGTCTCTCAACCAACTCATCTTTGACAAAGCCACAAATAATAATCACTAGGGAAAGGAAACCATACTTAACAAATGGTGCTGGGAAAACTGACTGACCACATGCCAAAGAATGAAACTAGACACTTACCTATCATCATACACAAAAATCTGTTCAAAATGGATCAAAGACCTAAATGTAAAGCCTCAAACTCTAAGAATCCTGGAAGAAAACATGGGAAACACCCTTATGCACATTGAAGTAGGCAACGAATTTTGATTGAGTCCCCAGAAGTAAGCACCATAAAAGCTAAGATAGACAAGTGGGACCTCATCAAACTGAAAAACGTCTGCACAGCAAAAGAAACCATCAAGAGAGTAAGAAGACAACCCACAGAATGGGGGAAATATTTGCAAATTATGCATCTGACAAAGACCTAGCATCCAGGATCTACAAAGAACTCAAACAAAGTGAAAGGAAAAAAAAAACTGTTAAAAAGTGGGAAAAGGACATGAACAGTTTCAACCTGAATTTTGGAGGGACACAAACATTCAAACCCTACTACCATGTGAAACAGTTTTTAAAGACACGTGTATAAAAGATGCTTCTAAGAATCTATTTGCACATCAACACACCAATCCGAGGAATGTTATTTTTGTGAATGGATATAGTAACTATTCTGTAATACATCTCAAAAGATGACATACAGGCAAACAACAGACACATGAAAAAATGCTCAGTCTTGCTCACTATTAGAAAAATACAAATAAAAACTACATTGAGATTCCACCTAACTCTGGTAAGGATGGCCATCATCAATAAGTCAAAAAACAACAAATGCTGGCATGGGAGCAGAGAAAAGGGAACGCTTCTATACTGTTGGTGGAGGTGCAAGCTAGTTCAACTTCTATGGAAAGCAGAGTGGCAATTCCTAACAGAACTTAAAATTGACTTTCCTTATGATCCAGCAGTCCTCTCCAGGAAATATACCCAGAGAAACAAATCATTCTACAAAAACACACCTGTACACACACACTTGTTGCCACACTACTCACCACTAGCAAAAACAGGGAGTAACACTCCTGCCCATTGAAAGTGGACTGGATAAAGAAAATGTGGTACATTTACATGATGGAGTATTACACAGTCATAAAGAACAAAAGCATGGACTTCGCAGCAAATTGTATGTAGTTGGAGATCATCATACTAAATGAACTATCACGGAAACAAAGAACTAAATACCACATGCTCTCACTTGTAAGTGGGCCCTGGTCATTGGTCACAGTAGCACAAGGGAGAGATCGGCAATCACAGGGCACTGATGGGGCAGGAGCCGGGGGAGGAAGAAGGGGGCAGAATGTGACAAAACAACGGGGACCTGGTCCGATACCATCGCGGGTGAGAGCCCAGTAGAAGCCCAGACTTCACCTGCATGCAGCCAACTTATGTATTAGAGTTAATCCTCACCTGTGCCACTCATTTCTATAATAAAATAAAATTTAATAAAAGAAGACTAGAGAGAGGAACATGGCATATAAAGCTGATTATTTAATCTGTACTTTTTCATTGAGTAAATAAATGTTGAGAGAAATATTTTCCAGCATCACTCTTTTGGGATGAGACCAGCAAAACTCACTCTTCCTGGGAAAAGTTCACAGCCAAACCCTCCAAAAGCACTAATTTCTACAAACACGGCAGATATTCGAGTTTAGCCCATGTTATCCCAAACAATGTCTGCAGGTGATGGTTGAAGAGGACAGCACTGGGAAAAGGCCGCAGCTGTGTGAACGCAAAACTCAAAAGCTGGAGATGTCTGGTAAAATGTCTCTCTGGGATGACTTAACATAAGGCTTTCAGATGCATCACAGAAGTGTGCACACTCTGAATGCATGATAAACCAATTATTAAGAAATACCATGTGAAGTATAGTGTGAGGTAGCCTGACCCCTCCACAGCAGTATATTAATACAAACTCCAGACTTGTGACCATAAAGTCTGTGCTTGGGAAGTCATAGACTGTTCTCTCGCAATTTTAATAAAATCTGGAATAGCCACACGCAAGTGTATTAACTGTGTTCTTTTATTTTCTGATTCTTTCACTTCTTGGGCTCTTGCTGACCCTGGACTGCCCTCCCAGAGTTAGCTAATTCTCAGAGAAAGAACTCCCCTGTGGTCTTACTTTTTATACATGTATTAAGCAATCCCGAGTCTACACTCCCAGTCACCTCCATTATCGGCCTCTCTAACTCCAGGCCTTACTACCCCAGGGACAGGCACCAGACAACTAGAGGAGGAGCCTGGGCCTCAGAGCCCCCTAAATTATCCAAACCAGCCAGTCCAAAGCCTTACTCAATTGTTCCCAAGGAAGCCATCATACAGACTTTTGGGCACATTTTCCCGTGCTCACTCTGTATCCTGACTGGCCCTGGTGCTTCTTGCGTGGCCTGCATGGTGTGAACAAGTCATAAAACCTGTTTATTAGAACAGTTGGTGTAGCAAGCGGGGTGCTTTGACCTCAGACTGGAATGATATGGCCTAGACAGCTTGCCACTTCCCATCTGGCTCCACCAGGTGGCACCAGAAGCCGGGGAGGTACCACCTCCTGCAGGTGTGTGCCTGGGCATCACTGCCAGTGTGGCTTCGTCTGTCTGGCATGCCCATCTGAAATTGGAAACCTGACTCCTGAGTCCACCCTCCGCTCTGCGGAGCTGTCATGATGCTTGAATAGCAACAAAACGTGTGTTTTGAAACACAAGCAATATCCAGGATACAACACTTGTCAGCGGTGACTGAGAGCAAATTATTCCCCAAGATGAACCTTGTTGGGAGCCAGCCTTGGAGGCCCGCCTGATTGACAAAGTCCAGGTGCGCTGAGGACCCCTGGCCGCAAAGCGAGTCTGGGCAGCTGAGGCCCTTCTGTCTTCCGTCTTTGCTGTTGATACAGCTGAAGAAATTCTGTGCAGTCGTGGAAGAAGAAGATGGTATGTTTATGCGAAGAATCACAGCTAACCTGGAAATGTCATGGTTTATTTTTCCATTTTCCCACTATGCCACCTGGCCTTTTCTAACATATGCAAGGGTTAAACTCTGAAGCACATCAAGAATGCTTTCTTTCACTTGGTTATAAGTTACTAGATATTGCTTAAGTAATAAATGATAGAAGTATATTCACTCCTTATTTGATTTAGGATTATGCACTTTAGTGTTTAGACATAAGGATTTTTAAAAGCACAAGTTTATAGTAAGTTTATTATGAATTCATTATAAGTTTTAACACTTGTATAGGAGTTATGTAGGTGATATACAACACTGTTTTCACTGACTTAGGATATAGATTAATATTAAGGTTTTTACTTAATTTAATAGTTAAAACTCTAAGTTAACATTTATAGAGTGGGTTTTCACTGAACTCATAATATAATAATCAGACACTTTTATGACAGATCAGCTAAAACAGAAAGCAACCTTGAGGGGCCTGGGAAACATTACTAAAAGCTTCTTTTGAGTTCTCTTTAGAAACAAGCACTGCAAGATAAGAGAAAAGTAACGAGGACATCTGGACAAGGGAGGCGATCTTGGGACTCTGAAGAACATAAAAGCCTAAGATGAGAAAATTCCTAACACATAAAGAAATATACACTTAAAGAAACTTTCTTGAGACATTTCAAGGACTGTAATTTGGGACATTGGACTGAAAGTATCATTGTTGGCTTTATGAATAAGACTTGTCTAAATGCCTGTGAGAATCTTGGTTTGTTTGCTACTAAGCTTATGGGAATCTTGGTTTGTTTGCTACTAAGACCACTAGATGGTAACTTTTAAAAGATATGTACGTGAAGGAATTTTCTTTGTCTTGCCCCTTCACAAATGGTATAAAAGCTCTGTGTTAACTAACATTAAATTGTCATCTGTTCAAGAAGCAGTTGTCCGTGTATATTATCTTCGTTCGTTGCCTACCCGTCTCTCCTTCAGGACATCTCACGACCCTTGCGGGGCGGGCCTCCGCAGAACCTCACGATACTTGTCTATGAAATGGTTCAATTAACTCATAAGAGTGTGGAGCGAATAAATAAGTTGGTTGATCAAGTGTTTCTTATACTGCATAGCAAACCCACCTCCCCTGAAAACTAAATCTGCAGGAATATTTATTCATGGAAATGTCAGATAACTTTGATGCAGCATCATCATTCAGCGTGAGAAGAAATAGCAAAGGGGTTTTTGGGGGGAATTTGTTTTTGGTGAATCTGAGGTGGGAAGAGGAACAGTGATGTGGAGTTTCTCCAGTGTTGTCCTAGGAGATTCTTTTCTTAGTCAGAAATCTTTCCCTATGGCACCCATGTAGTATAACAAAACCATATCTTCATAATTATTCAATTTTTAGTATCATTTGTGCATTATTGTATTAGAATATACAATATGTTAAATAATATAAACATATCTCTTAGCATGTTATTTAAGTCAATCATAAAGAAATCTATTATTGTATTTTATTTTTATTTTTTAATTTTTTTTTAAAGATGTGGGGTACAACTCAGGGTTAGCTATACAAATGTTCATTATGCAGATTCCCTTGTTGCTGAGGTGTGCCCCCCTTCGCCAGCAGATTTCTCATTACTGCCAATTCCACTGCCCCACCCCCCTCCTGGCAGTTTCCTGCTACTGCCAGTCCTTTTCTTATAGTATTACGATAATTGTTCAAGTTCTGCTTATAAGTGAGAACATGTGATATTCATTTCGTTGTTTCTGTGAAAGATCTCAGTATTATAGATTCTAAATCCATCCAGTTTACTGTGAGGTTCATGATTTTGTTCTTCTTTATGGCTGCATAATATTCCATTGTGTATATGTACCACATTTTTTTAATAATCAATATTTTTTATTATGATGTTGTGGGGTACAGTTAAGGGTTAGGTATACAGATACATTTCATTCAGACACCCTATTGATAAGAGGTGCTTCCCCATCCCCAGACAGATATTTGCTCGTTAATCCCATCTCCCTCCCCTCCCATAGTTTCCCACTACTGTCAGTCATTTTCTTACAGTATTAGGTTGGATGTTCAAGGTCCATTATATGACTGAGAACATGTGATACTCGGACCTTTGTTTTTGTGAGAGGTCACTCAATATTATAGACTCTAGTTCCATCCAGGTTGCTGCAAAATTCATGATTTTGTTCTTTTTTATGGCTGCGTAGTATTCCATCATGTATATATACCACATTTTAAAAATCCAGTCCTTTTTGATGGGCAGCATGGTTGCTTCCAGGTTCTTGCTATTGTGAACAATGCTGCGATAAACATATGTGTGCAGGTATCTTTTTTATAGAGTGATTTGTGTTCTTCCGGATATATTCCCAGTAGGGGAATTGCAGGGTCATATGGGAGGTTGACATTTAAAACTTTTAGGAATCACCACACTGCTTTCCACAGAGGCTGCACTAGTATACACTCCCACCAACAGTGTAGAAGTGTTCCCTTTTCTCCACACCCTCTCCAGCAGCTGTTATTCTTTGAGTTGTTGATAATTGCCATTCTGACTGGAGTTAGGTGGTATTTCAGTGTGGTTTTGATTTGCATCTCCCTGATGATTAGTGAGATTGAACATTTCTTCATATGTCTGTTGGCTGCTCAAATGTCGTCCTTTGTGAAGTGTCTGTTCATGTCTTTTGCCCATTTTATAATGGGGTTGTTTGTTTTTTCTTTTCAGCACGTTTGAGTTCCTTGTATATCAAAGATGTT